>NC_057946.1:915000-1072500 GCF_018555375.3 Anguilla rostrata | reverse complement strand
TTCTTTCAGCCTCTGGGCAGTTCAGCAGGCACCATGCAGCTCATAGGACCAGGAGCTGTGATCCTCACCCAGCCCACACACAAAGGGGACCTCCACCAATTACAGAGAATATTGCTAACAACCAACAGAACAACAGCAAGGGTGATTGGTGGATTTGCCATGGCTATCTGGGATCTACCAGGGACAATAAAATGAAATTTCGATGTTGTCACACTGCATAGAACCCCGAGTTGCTGCACCAATCACGAAGTCCGTTGGTAACAACCAAAGCAGTACAACACTGACGGTGATTGGTGGACAGCTTCTGTCTGTACCGCTCGGATGCTGGAAGAGACCCAGCAGGCCGGTAAGGGAAGGAGAGCGGGACTCACTCAGGGCCAGGTCTTTGAAATCTGGGAGCACTGCGGAGGCGCACAGCTGGTAGAAGATGTGGTAGTTCCTCTCGTCCTCAGCCTGCAGTGCAAACATGGATCAGAGAGGCCAGGCTGCAGTCTCTCACACACACACACACACACACCTCTACACACCTCTACACACTACACATACACACATCCTCACCAAGCAAGACACAGGCAGGCCTGAACTAGCGGCCTAAATCTGATGCACCGCAGCAGCTGTATTCTAAACCACACCAAGAATAATATACCCCACATTCTAGCTTCAGCTATTTAATTCATTCATACATTCATGGGCAGATTCTTCATGTAAAAGGCAGCATGACACTACTGGGAATAGGAGATGAAGATGACAACTGGAACTGAAGAGATTCTAAAACTATGACAGAAAACCACAAACTTGGTAATGGTCTCAGTTTTCACACACGTGTAACTCGGGCCAGAGCGTGAACCCGGGTCTCACCTGAAAGACGACCCGGGACTTCTCCAGCAGGTAGGTCCTCATGTTGGCTCCGATGATGTGGTACCGCCGGTCAAAGCCGATCTGGATGTATTTCCCGAAGCGGCTGCTGTTGTCGTTCCGCGTGGTTTTGGCGTTCCCGATGGCCTGCGCAGAGAAGAACAGGAAGTGAGGAAAGGGAAAAGAGGAAGTGGAGGACTGGACAGACCTGATGAAACAGTTTTTGGGGGTAGCCCCGAGTAAAGCCATTCCTCCTCTTGCCCCTCACCTGTAAAACATCAGCCAGGCTGTGAGCTCAAATTGAGAAGAGCGCAGTTTGGTCAGAATACTGTGATGTGGTGGCACCATAGGCACGACTTCCTGTGCAGTGAGTTTCAGTAGCGTGTGGTACAGGGTTCAGTAGTGTGCTGTATGGGGTTCAGTAGTGTGCTGTATGGGGTTCAGTAGAGTGCTGTATGGGGTTCAGTAGAGTGCTGTATGGGGTTCAGTAGTGTGCTGTATGGGGTTCAGTAGTGTGCTGTATGGGATTCAGTAGTGTGCTGTATGGGGTTCAGTAGTGTGTTGTATGGGGTTCAGTAGAGTGCTGTATGGGGTTCAGTAGTGTGCTGTATGGGGTTCAGTAGAGTGCTGTATGGGGTTCAGTAGTGTGCTGTATGGGGTTCAGTAGAGTGCTGTATGGGGTTCAGTAGAGTGCTGTATGGGGTTCAGTAGTGTGCTGTATGGGGTTCAGTAGTGTGCTGTATGGGGTTCAGTAGTGTGCTGTATGGGGTTCAGTAGAGTGCTGTATGGGGTTCAGTAGAGTGCTGTATGGGGTTCAGTAGTGTGCTGTGCGGTTTGGGGTTCATTTGCAATTTGCTCATTGAATCACTGCTGTTGGCATTCAGATGAACTTTCTGAAGGGCAAGGGTTTTCCCATGATGCACTTCTCTTATCAGTTTTATCATTTCATGAACAAATCTTTGTTAAGTGGGTGTGTGCATGCATGCGTGCCAGCGTGTGTGTGTGTGTGCGCGTGTGTGCGTGTATGAGTGTGCACATGCACTAAGAAACTGGCTTTATGTTCTTGAGGTTGTTTTCAGATACTCTGTCCTCAAAAGGGCATGCTTACCCAAAATATCTTTTCCAGAGTAAACCTGAAATGGTGCTGATGTTTTTTTCATCGACCCACAATACAGAAGTGTAAAAAAAATACACCTTTTCACAGTCCCTTTCACAGCTTACAGCAGACAGATCATCAGCCCCCTCACAGAGACGGGGATCAGAATGTGAGTGTGTACGAGCGATCTACTCTCACCTTCTCTAGAGCAGTGCTGCGCTTGGCTGGCTGAGCCAAGTTATATAAGCCACAATTACGACATTCCATTACTTCTTACACAATATGAACAGAAACACGTTATTTATTTTAACCACTGCCTTGACAACTTATTTGATTTTGGTGGTAGCAGCCAGGTGAAAGGTTGCATTATGGGAGGTATAAATGTAATTTCAAACAGACACACACACACACACTCTCACACAAACACACACACACACACACACACAGGCGTGGCTCACCTCCATGATGGGGTTAGAGGCCAGACGCACGTACACACACACGCACACATGCACACACACAGACACTCACCTCCATGATGGGGCTGGAGGCCAGACGCACGCACGCACACACACACACACACACACACACTCTCACACAAACACACACACACACACACACACACACACACACACTCACCTCCATGATGGGGCTGGAGGCCAGACGCACACACACACACACACACACTCACCTCCATGGTGGGGCTGGAGGCCAGACGCACACACACACGCACACTCACCTCCATGATGGGGCTGGAGGCCAGACGCATGCACACACACACACACACACACACAGGCGTGGCTCACCTCCATGATAGGGCTGGAGGCCAGACGCACACACACACACACACACTCACCTCCATGATGGGGCTGGAGGCCAGACGCACACACACACACACACACACACACACACACACACACACACACACACACACACACACACACACACACTCACCTCCATGGTGGAGCTGGAGGCCAGACGCACACACACACACACTCACCTCCATGATGGGGCTGGAGGCCAGACGCACACACACACACACACACTCACCTCCATGATGGGGCTGGAGGCCACACGCACACGCACACACACACACACACACACTCACCTCCATGATAGGGCTGGAGGCCAGACGCACACACACACACACACACTCACCTCCATGATGGGGCTGGAGGCCAGACGCACACACACACACACACACACACACACGCGCACGCACGCACGCACGCACACCTCCATGGTGGGGCTGGAGGCCAGACGCACGCACGCACACACACACGCACACACGCACACACACACTCACCTCCATGATGGGGCTGGAGGCCAGACGCACGCACGCACGCACACCTCCATGGTGGGGCTGGAGGCCAGACGCACGCACGCACACACACACACAGGCGTGACTCACCTCCATGATGGGGCTGGAGGCCAGCACTTTCTCCTCCACGCTGGTGTCGTTGGCCGACCCACCGACCGTGGCAAAGAAGCGCATGGCGTATTTCGCCGAGACCGTCTTCCCCGCCCCCGACTCGCCGCTCACGATGATCGACTGGTTCCTCTCATCCCTACGACAACAGGAAGTGGTACAGAGTGGAATATCTACTTCCTGTATTGTTGCCTGACATGGCCATCAGGAACAATTCAGCCCATTCTTTGAAAAATCCCCAGCAAAAATTTGAATTCATTTCCTGAAATGAACTGAAATTGAACTGAGGCAGTTTTTTTAGTCCGTGTTCTGTTCAAATAGGGAAAAGATTTGCTCTCTCTCTCTCTATCTCATGTTGATTGACACTCAACTCCCAGCGTTTTTAAAACAGCAGCGTACACCTTGCAAATGTGAGCGAGCACACCCCGTCAACACAAGCTGCACTTCACAAAACTGTTTAAGTATCAAATCACCTGTGCTCCTGCTCCCCTTGACAACGCAATCACATGACATCACTGCTCGGAGACGGCAAACTGGAGTTGCAGTTTTTGAGAATATAATGCTTCCATTAATTTGCAAATGTATAAAAATGGCAGAGAATCCAGTATGGTGCAATTTATATGTTAAAGCTCCTTGCGATGCTTGAAGCCTTTAATATTTAATACCAATATTGCCACATATGTTTAGTAATATTGGCTGCCTGTGCACAGCACACACAGGCAGAGATGATATTGCATTCATAACCAGGCGGGTGGAGGGTCAGCCTTCTGAAATGAATACTAGGAGGCTGACCATGGAAATCGAGAACAGAGAATCGAGCCCAAATTCAATAAACGCATAAACATTTTAAATTCACTTTAAATTAAACAGGCATCCTATTTCAGGGATCATTCACACAGGTGGCCTTAACCCTCCAGACTGTCAGCGCATATAAAAACTGGCCTCCGGTTTTTTTTCTGTTTGAGGCCTCTCTGTCGCCCCCAACAGGTCACCAGTAATGCACCAGCTCCAGAGTAAGGAGTGGGAGGGGCCACCGTTCTACCAGCGATATGATAGGCCCAGGGGAGCACAGCTCTGGGGGAGATGCACTCTGGGTAATTCAACAGCCCGCAGAGATTTATGTATTAGATCCTGTATTTACTCCAACACCACAGAGTGGAGGAGAGAGTCACCCTCCTGCTCTGGGAAACTCCGCTGGAGGGGATTTGCATGAAGTGG
The DNA here is from genome assembly GCF_018555375.3 of Anguilla rostrata. Taxonomy (NCBI): domain Eukaryota; kingdom Metazoa; phylum Chordata; class Actinopteri; order Anguilliformes; family Anguillidae; genus Anguilla; species Anguilla rostrata. The sequence goes on along the minus strand of NC_057946.1, from coordinate 1,067,905 downwards.
ATTTAATTAAAAAGACGAGATGAAGGATCAGCTGAAGAGTGCGTATGAAATGCAAACTCAAACATTCACGAGGCAGAAGTGATTGATTGACTGATTGACTGGTTGTATTTATTTGATAATCATCAGAAAACACAGCAGGAAGCTCAAGCAGGAACATCATCAAGTACAGATCTAAAAAAGCCATCTGAAAGGATAACACAAGAAAGTAAAAAAAGCATATTTCCTAAGTCTGTGTGTGTGTGCGTGTTGTGGGGAGGGGGTTATTTCAGTCACAGGCTGAATTTAACAGGCTCTCTAATTTCCTCCCTCGTCACCCCCCCCCCCCCCCACCTGATCCGTAATCATTACATTTGTTTCAAATGCTGTTATCCAGAACATTCTGCATACAGCAGAGACATATTCTCACATTCAGCTTGTCTCACGTCAAGGAAAATTTTAGAAGAATTTTAGAGAATTAAGAGAGTTAAGAAAATTGAAATTCTCTCTGCTGCGTGCGGTTCTCATGTCAACACACCTCCCTGTGAATAGGGCTCAGTTCTGCAGCAGACGTGCATGCGCACGAAGACGCCGCAGAGAGAAGGGAAGGGCAGTGGGTGGTGACTGCAGCGCGATATCGGAATGTGTTTTTATTTTTTATTTAATCCTTTGTGTTACGGAGAGAAAAAAAACGGCTAAAAGAAGAAGACGTCAGGAACGCAGACACGAACACTCCAATTATCCACCCACTCCCGCCATCACGGGGCCGATCCCGCTCGTCAGGGAACTCTGTGATTATTTTAGTCATCCCTCCCCCGTGACAGCACAATCACAAGATGTCCGCCGGTTAGGAGCCCTCTCAGGCACGGCGGGTCGCGGGAGATCTGCGCTCCTGACGCGCTCCAGCCCTGATAATCACTCCCGCGCTCACACTGTAATCAGCTCCAGATACGCAGGGTGCACAGACCCATGACTGAGAAACGCTACAGACACTCAACCGGGTATATTATTAATTATTACTATTATTATTTTCACTCCCACTACACGCATGTAAGATATTCTTCACAAATGCGTAATGAGAGGGTGGACACCTCACTCTAACAGTGCATGCCTAAGAAACACATTCTGCTGAGGCACTCAGACTCACAGTCAAGGCTTATTCTAATGTAGGTGGGGTTAAATCTGGGGCCCCCAGTCTTATGTGAAAAGGGCCGATGTCAGTGCAGCCCAGCACTAAGACACCCAGATCAACCTAATCAAGGGCTTGCCTGAAGACTCGTGATTAATTATTAACTCATTCGCTGAATCAGGTGTTGCAGAGCTGGGCTAACACAAAAACCTGCTCCCACACTGGTCCTTTTGGGATGAGACTGGGGAACCCTGCTTTACAAAAACCCACCTGCTCTATTCGGATAAGACTGGGGAATCCTGGTTTAAAAAAAACACACCGGCTCTTTTGGGATGAGACCAGGGAACCCTGGTTTAAATGGTCCGTGCTAACATGCTAATGCCCTCATCCCTGTGGCTGCGAATGGAGAATCTTCAGGATGCTCCAATATAATGCGCTAATGTACTTTTTCCTATGACTTTGTATGGGGATGCGCACACACACACGCACACAAGCACACACACACACACACACACACACACACGCACCCACGCACACACGCACATAAGCACACACACACACACACACACACACACACACGCACACACACACGCACGCACATACACACGCGCGCAAACGCACGTACATGCATACACACGCACATGACTTTTATTATGACTTCATTCGACAAAAATATGCTCAAGCAAAAAGACGAGGAAATATTTTGGTGTCCCAGTTTCTAAAAATACACTCCATTATCAAACACGATCAAAGATGATCACAGCCTGAAAAAATCCCTCTCAAAACGCCGTGACGTCAGCAGTGTCTGACAGCAGGATGTATAAACACCAGCCAAGATAACAGCAGCACAACGGCTACATCCTATCCAAACCCTTATAAATACTTACATTTACGAATACTCTCAACTGTGTGCAAGCTATTGATTCTTCTTCTAGTGCTCAGTATTTTATAGTTATCAAATTATTTTTATATTAACAGTTTTTTTGCCATGTATACGCTTTAAAATAAAAACATTATTATTGTTACCTGGCCATCTGCTTGTAGGCCTCCTCAGCCACAGCGAAGATGTGGGGGTCCATGTCCCCCATGTTCTGGCCGCTGTAGGCGTTGATGACTTCCTCTCCATATATGGGCACCTGCTCGTAGGGGTTAATGGCCACCAGAACAATCCCTGCAGGTAGAGCGTAGCATGCTGGGTAAGGAACTGGGCTTGTAACCGAAAGGTCACAGGTTCGATTGAGCGAGGTACTTAACCAGCACTGCTTCAGTATATATCCAGCTGTATAAATGGATGCAAATGTAAATCCTATGTAAAAAAAAGTTGTGTAAAAATTCTGCCAAATGCCTGTAATGTAAAATAGAGGGAACAGTATGCTATATGGAGCTGTAGTACAGTAAATGTACACAGTGTACTATATGGAGTACAATAAATTTACACAGTGTACTATATGCAGTACAGTAAATTTACACAGTGTACTATATGCAGTACAGTAAATTTACACAGTGTACTATATGGAGCTGCAGTATGGTAGATGTACACAGTGTACTATATGGAGCTGCAGTACTGTAAATTTACACAGTGTACTATATGAAATACTGTAGATATACACAGTGTACTATATGAAATACTGTAGATATACACAGTGTACTATATGAAGCTGCAGTACTATATATATACACAGTGTACTATATGAAATACTGTAGATGTACACAGTGCACTATATGGAGCTTCAGTACTGTAAATGTACACAGTGTCCTTAATGACCAGCTGTTGGGTTCAATGGCAGCTCTTCTGCTATCTGTTTAGGCAGGACAGCACCACTGAACTTTTTTTTTTGTTTGCTTCATGGCGTCCGGCCATCCTTTCATTGTGTCTCTAGTTGATAATCTTATAACCCAATGTACCGATCTGATGTCCCAGTCAATTCCACACTTAATCCCTTTCCTCAGGTGAGGTGTTAAATGCAATTAATGTTGCCCAATGAGAGAATGCCTTTGCACATCCAGTCCTTTTTGCAGAGCTCAGTAAACAGTGCAGCACCCTTTTCTTTATAGGAACCACGTAAATTCAGAAGACACTGAATCAAACCGATGTGCACAGAGGGATTCTTCTTTATGAAAAGGTGCATGAGGACAATCAATAACTACCCTGGAGCCAGAGTCTGTGAAACTGTGATCAATATCTGCAGCCCAGCAAAAGACTCAGAAGGGAGCTCTCTATGCACGCTGCCAGAAACATCAGCAGTATGCACAGGTGTGGTTGGGCCGAAGGTGTAGCAGAGAGACAGAGAGACTGAACGTGTAGATGTGACTGTATTCTAGTTTAGGTGTAGTTAAGGAATAGTTAGCTCACCGCAGTAGGTGCAGGTGTAGGTGAGGTGTAGGTGACTCATCGCAGTAGGTGTAGATGTGATTGTAGTGTAGTGCAGGTGTAGGTGAGGTGTAGGTGACTCATCGCAGTAGGTGTAGACGTGATTGTATTGTAGTTCAGGTGTAGACCAGGTGTAGTTAAGACTCACCACAGTAGGTGTAGATGTGATTGTATTGTAGTTCAGGTGTAGATCAGGTGTAGTCAAGACTCACCACAGTAGGTGTAGATGTGATTGGACTGTAGTTTAGGTGTAGATGTGACTGTAGTGTAGTTCAGGTGTAGGTGAGACTCACCGCAGTAGGTGTAAATGTGATTGGACTGTAGTTTAGGTGTAGATGTGACTGTAGTGTAGTTCAGGTGTAGGTGACTCACCGCAGTAGGTGTAGATGTGATTGTATTGCAGTTGAGGTGTAGTTGAGGTATAGTTAAGGTGTAGGTGACTCACCGCAGTAGGTGTAGATGTGATTGTAGTGTAGTTCAGGTGTAGTTCAGGTGTAGGTGACTCACCGCAGTAGGTGTAGATGTGATTGGACTGTAGTTTAGGTGTAGATGTGACTGTAGTGTAGTTCAGGTGTAGGTGAGACTCACCGCAGTAGGTGTAGATGTGATTGGACTGTAGTTCAGGTGTAGATGTGACTGTAGTGTAGTTCAGGTGTAGGTGACTCACCGCAGTAGGTGTAGAGGTGACTGTATTGCAGTTCAGGTGTAGTTGAGGTATAGTTAAGGTGTAGGTGACTCACCGCAGTAGTGTAGATGTGATTGTAGGTAGTTCAGGTGTAGTTCAGGTGTAGGTGACTCACCGCAGTAGGTGTAGATGTGATTGGACTGTAGTTTAGGTGTAGATGTGACTGTAGTGTAGTTCAGGTGTAGGTGAGACTCACCGCAGTAGGTGTAGATGTGATTTTGTGATGCGTAGTAGTTCAGGTGTAGAGTGTAATGTGATGGAGTTAGGTGTAGTGTGACTCAAGTAGGTGTAGAGTGTGGACTGAGTTTGGTGTAGATGTGACTGTAGTGTAGTTCAGGTGTAGGTGACTCACCGCAGTAGGTGTAGAGGTGACTGTATTGCAGTTCAGGTGTAGATCAGGTGTAGCTGACTCACCGAGGTAGGTGTAGATGTGATTGGACTGTAGTTTAGGTGTAGATGTGACTGTAGTGTAGTTCAGGTGCAGGTGACTCACCGCAGTAGGTGTAGATGTGATTGTATTGTAGTTCAGGTGTAGATCAGGTGCAGGTGACTCACCGCAGTAGGTGTAGATGTGATTGTATTGTAGTTCAGGTATAGTTAAGGTGTAGGTGAGACTCACCGCAGTAGGTGTAGATGTGATTGTATTGTAGTTCAGGTGTAGTTAAGGTGTAGGTGAGGCTCACCGCAGTAGGTGTAGATGTGATTGGACTGCAGTTCAGGTGTAGTTCAGGTGTAGGTGAGGCTCACCGCAGTAGGTGTAGATGTGATTGTATTGTAGTTCAGGTGTAGTTCAGGTGTAGCTGACTCACCGCAGTAGGTGTAGATGTGATTGGACTGTAGTTTAGGTGTAGATGTGACTGTAGTGTAGTTCAGGTGTAGGTGACTCGCTGCAGTAGGTGTAGATGTGATTGGACTGTAGTTTATGTGTAGATGTAACTGTAGTGTAGTTCAGGTGTAAGTGACTCACCGCAGTAGGTGTAGATGTGATTGTATTGTAGTTCAGGTGTAGTTAAGGTGTAGGTGAGACTCACCGCAGTAGGTGTAGATGTGATTGGACTCCAGGAAGCGCACACGCAGGTTGTGCAGCACGGCTGGCTCGTGGAGGTAGCTGAGTGCGGTGAGGTCATTCTCTCCCACCAGGATATCAGGGTTCCGTAGAAAGGGGAGCTGGTTGTGTTTGGGCCCGATGGGGTACTCCAGAGGCTGCAACAAGAACCCGGGATGATCCAGAACTCTGCCCTCTGCACCCCCTGCGTAGGCTGGGTTATACTCAAACCACAAACATGACTCCAATTCCAACAGACTGTTAATTGTTCTTAAACACTTAATGTTCACTGAGGGATGATTCAGCCTCTGTAGGTCACCGTACATGAGAAGTAGCTCTGCATGCCATGGAGAATGAATGCCCCATATTCACATCCAATGACACTTAATCAGATACAGCAGATCCACTAATTCCTTCATTATGTGAGGCGTGAGCTTACCGTTTCATCCTCGAGTTTGAGGTGCAGGATGGGGTCCCCCTCCTTGTAGTCTTTGATGATCTCTGCAGCTTTCCACACATCGTCTGGGTCTGGGATCCACACCCTGGTGTACTGCAACACACACACAGCAAAAATACTCAACAAACAACATACAGCCAAAATTCTCAACAAACAATGGGATCCACACCCTAGTGTACTGCAACACACACACAGCAAAAAATACTCAACAAACAATACAGAACTAAAATACTCTCAATGCACCTCATTCACAAAAAAACTTCTTAAATAATTCTTACTCTCGTTCATAAAAACGTTCCTTCGAAAAAACAATATGAGATTCATGACTCAGACATTAGTTTTCATGCAAATCCCAGGTGTATGAGATGATGAATGCTGGCTGTTTGTATTTTATGCGCAATCCTGTGCATGTGATTTGCATCAAGAAACAGCCATGAACAAATACTGATAAGAAAAAAACGGTGAATGCCAAAATGTTCTTGGAAATGTTCTTACAAACAGTTTACGATCAAATGTGATCATACGCATGTTTCGTGAATGAGCCCCAATATCTGCAGAGAATAACAAAATCTCCCAAAGCAACAGCAACGATGTGCCCCACTGCTCCCAGGATTCAAACACCTGATCACGTAGCCCTGAAGAACTCTTCCCTTGTTTTACATGAAGGAGTACACCAGCAATAATTATCCAAGGACCATTAAGATCTCAAAACCAATCTGTGCCTGTGTGCTTGTCCTCAGCCAATCAAGCAGTTTGGCACGTTAATACTACATTCCTATCTTTCAAACTTCATATGGATATAGAGTGCACAGCCATTTCTGGGTTTCCCTTGGATATGAAGCTCCCATAATTCCCATGCCTCAAGCTCCCATAATTCATTGTAAAGTCTGAGATGCTGGTGAAATGTTTCATGGGAACTCTATTACAATGCCCAACTTAGTTGCTCCAAGCACAACATAACTTTAAAAAGGTTTGATTTATAGTGTGGGAAAAGGAATTACAATAAAGATAATCAATAACATGTGGATTGAACAAGGATACATTTTTCCTTCAATGATCGACAGCCTCGAGGCTGCTATACCATCATGGCTTTCATGGCTGTTGTGCATAATTAATAAACCGCTTCAGTGTGACCTGATACAGCACCCTGCAGAGGCCGCTCGAGGTTATCTCTCTCAGATCAGGGTTCTCTCTCTCTTTCTGATCACCTGACTCTATCCTTTCCGCTGAAATTCCCTGAAGCCCTTAATGGTGCAATATGCAAATACACAGGAGCAGTCACTTTGTGAGGCACCAAAGGAATCCAGGCTCAGGAGAACACAAAAGAATCTGTGTCAAGGGAATAAATGTTTTAACTAACAGCAACAAAACAAACTGTAAACCAGAGAGAGAGAAAAACCTGTTTGTCACATCAGCTTTTCTGCAGATTAATGTGACCTGTCATGTTGCCATGTCTGAACAAGTAACTCAACATCCCAGTGCTCACATGCAAAAGCAACGTAAACAGCATGCAAGGGGTTAATGCACACAAAAAGCACACGCTCACAGATGGGCACGCAAGCACACACACACACACACATGTACGCGCACACACACACACATACATACACATGCATGCACGCGCACACACACACACACGCACACACACGTACGAACACACATGTACGCGCACACACACACATACATACACATGCATGCACTCGCACACTCACACTCACACTCACATGCATGCACGCAATCCCTTTAAAACATGCACATTTGATCAAAATGAAAATAATAGCCAATAATAAAAAGTATCCAGAATGCATTGTTCAGTGTAATTGGTTTCTCCATTTAATCTCATTATCTTTTAATTGCTGAACTTTGAATAATGCAGCATATAGAAATTAGATGAAACTTTGGGAACACTCTGAAAGTAGATGGTGTGTAAAATATTGCATCAGGGTGCAGATTCATTCGCGCTGCAATAAGAGTCCTCTCCTCTCAGCAGTTTGAGTGGGAAAAACTCTGAAATGCTGACGGCTCATTTTCACAGACCATTCTTCAGCTCTCAGGCGCTGTGAAAACTGCTTTCAGATCTGAAGCTGAATTCCCCTGAACTGGGTCCCCTGACCTCCAGCAGGAACAGACGGACGGACGGACAGACAGAAAACAGCAACACAAATGCATGTTTATCACGCCAGTGAGGTACATGGAGATCAGGGACGCGCGATATGGAAAGTCTGCGGCCGATATCAAAAATATTAGACAGATATCTGACTGATACTGATCCTGCAGCTTTACAAACTGCTGCCACATTTCCTCGTTCATGGGAATGAGTCAATGAGTGCAGATGTCATCTTAAGAAGGATAAATGTAATATTTTAGTCAGCTAGCTCACTTCATTATTATATCACTGTATATCACTCTCCTGTACCTGGTGTGTGTACACTGGGATTACTCTCCTGTACCTGGTGTGTGTACACTGGGATTACTCTCCTGTACCTGGTGTGTGTAGAGTTGCTTTATTCACATGCTTGAGATGAAACAAGCATTCTCCACAGGCTCCTCCCTCCCTTACACGCTATGATGCTTAACAGCCAATCACGACAAGCCGTGATTCATTCAGACCTCCTCAGCTCAAACCAAATCAGCCAATGGGTGCGGCTGTTAGTGAAGAAGGGGACCCCCCCCCGCATCCCGCCTCTCTGCCGCTCCTTAATCACCCTTTTCAGGTTTAATTCACCCCGTCCCACAGCCAGAGAGGCGTCGGCCGACTGCTGTGGAAAATGAACAGTCCTGCGGGTGCTGAGTAAATTGGGGGGGGAGTGCAGTAGTGGAGCTTCTGGCTGGTCTGATGATGAAGAGCATGGTGCAGACTGTGAGCGCAGAGGCACACAAACCTCCCTAGCTCTCTAATCACAGCACACACTGCCCTTCACACACACACAGGTGGGGTATATATGTGCACCATGTAAATAATGTTCTCACGCCGTTTCCACAGCAACACCGGATAAGATAAGACAGGATAAGACACAATGCCCTGCGTGCGTCACTGTGTACAAAACGCACCATGGCACGAGCACACACCTAAAGATACGACAGCCAATGAGCAGACAGCACCACGCCTAAAGATACGACAGCCAATGAGCAGACAGCACCACGCCTAAAGATACGACAGCCAATGAGCAGACAGCACCACGCCTAAAGATATGACAGCCAATGAGCAGACAGCACCACGTCTAAAGATATGACAGCCAATGAGCAGACAGCACCACGCCTAAAGATATGACAGCCAATGAGCAGACAGCACCACGCCTAAAGATATGACAGCCAATGAGCAGACAGCACCACGCCTAAAGATATGACAGCCAATGAGCAGACAGCACCACGTCTAAAGATATGACAGCCAATGAGCAGACAGCACCTGCTCGTTCTGCTGCATTTACACCTGTCACCTGGACGGGCTTGTGAATCACAGTCCTTTGAATGAGACCTGCCTTTCCACAGAACCAGGAAGCGCTCTCCATCACTGTCACAACCCCCCCATTGTGTTCAATGTATCCTTAATTACATGCTTTTACTGTCCTTTATGGGATGATGATCCTGCTAAGGGCACAGTGTAACAGAAACGTGTGCACACCATGAAGAATAAACGTCCCGATATTCACATCTCAGGACTGTAAACCAGTCCGGTCGTCAGACGCTTTCATTTTCAGCGATGAGCTGCGAGGAGTTAAAACCCAAAGCAAATGCTAACAAGCCAAACCCGCTCAGCGCTGAAATAAGGAAAGAACTGAAGACACTTTCAGCTGCTGATGAAAACAGGCTTTAACTCGCATGCAGAGACGGGCTGGAGAGAGGAGTGACTGTGCGATACCTCATTAGGGTTTTCTCCACACTAGGAGTTTTTCCCTCATTCGTATTCGCGATTTGGGGGTTCAGGCCTGGTGTTTGCTCAGTTTGCTCTGTCTCTTGCCTTGCTACTCTGTAAAACGTCTTTGTTCTCTGTGAAAAGTGCTTTAAAATTAAATTTAATTGAACTGAACACAATTTCAGTTCCTTTTTCATTTTTTTAAATGTTTAGTTCAGTTCCTGAAAAGCTGCTTATAGTTTACATTCCCCAGTCACTCATTTTAACCTTGAAAGGTTCAGTTTTTTAGGATAAGGGTGTCCAGGTATCACTGTCCTAAACAGAGTCGGACCCGTGCAGTAATGCTGATATACTGACCCGTGCCACAGGTTCCTGGAGGTCAGCTGTCTTGGGGTTTCAACCCGAAAATAAGATTATTAATAAGAATATAATATATAATAAGAATAATTCTTTGGAAGAACACAGGGGAGATAAACACACCCTCTGGAGGTGTAACGTGACTGCACAAGTGGTTCTGGAGCTCTGCTCTGAGTGGATTTTATTGCTTTAGACCACAAAGGAAACAGGACAACGCAAACACCCAAGCGTATGCAGTGAGTTCAGGGCTCGGGCAAGAGGGGGGAACTCCATGTCCATGATCATGAAGTGAGTGAAACAGGAACTCTCTGGGACAGGAGCAAGTGTGCTGCTCATCGCAGGAAGTCTCCAAAAGCAGGAGTGACAGAATGAGGACGCAATTCAGAGACCTGGACTCTGCCTGAGAATGCAGCCGAGAGCGAAACAGACTTTAACAAACTCAGGTGATAATAACCACGCTCAGCGCAGAGCTCTTACGCACATCCACACACTTGCTATTCAGAGCACAGCTACAGCGATACAGAAGCACACTGCGCTGTCTGTGCTGTGATCCTGTACGACTCACAGGAACTTTCCATCCGCATGCTTCCATACTGTTACGCAAACCCAACACCCTGTCTGACCCAACACCTAACAACCTGTCTGACCCAACACCCAATGCCCTGTCTGACCCAATACCCGATGCCCTGTCTGACCCAACACCCAGTCTGACCCAACACTCAACACCCTGTCTGACCCAACACCCAGTGCCCTGTCTGACCCAACACCCATCGCCCTGTCTGAGCCAACACCCAACGCCCTGTCTGACCCAACACCCAACACACTGTCTGACCCATTTTTAGCCACTTCCAGTAATTAGAGTTTTTTTGTTTTTGTACTTTGTAGTTGGACGTGCTTTTCCCTGAAGGGCCCAAACATACACAGCAAAGAAATGCATTAATAATCATCAAACTTAAGAAGTAGAATAATGATGGAGTGCAACTTTGAGCTTGTGCAATTCTTCGGTCTGCACACATCTATATCTCTACTGCAATGTTGAAACACGCTTGTTTGTGTTTTAAAAATACATCCCAAATTAGGAAAGTAAAAACCCATGTGAGAAAAAAAATGTATATATCAATTCAGGTATCAAAGGACACGGAGAGAAGCCATGAGAGCATACATCATGAATCTTTAAACACAAGATACGTGTAAGAGTCAGAATTGTCTGGATTTAGTTTTTTTTTTTTGCGAATTTAAAAATCTGATAGATTCCAAAGTAAAGTGCTGAAAGTGCGATGACACTTGAACCAGGGCAGGGCTGGACTCACTGCGCTAAATCTCTTCAGCATCCCCCTGAGGCGTCCAATATCCATCTCCTTTAGCGATGCTAATGAGCCCTGAAGTAGTCATCAGTTATTAAGTCTTGTTCATTTTTGTGCACTGGGTAACGGACAGCCCAAATAGGTTCCATAAATTAACATGTACAAGGAATCACTGAAACCAAAAAAATAATTGGCACCAAAATTAAATGATTCATTAGCTAAAATATGACAGGTAAACGTGGGGATAGGAAATGAGAGCTGGGGAGAAATGTTGGCGAAAAATCTGCGCTCTCACCACCGGGACTGAGCTGGGACAGTATGCAAGTGCACATGAGCCTGTTGCTCTTAATTAGTCTCACAGCTGGATAAACTTATTCATTCAGGGTAACACCATTGGGCAAGGAAGCACCTTTCTGAAAAAGAGGGGGAAAATCTGTTTGCTCTAACTAACAGAGACGTTTGCTAAAGGAGCATGCGACAGAAACATGCCTTGAAATTTAAACAGTAGGCATTGCTAGGATTAAAAAAGCTAGTGCCAAAATGTCTCACAGTACCAGAAGACTTCTTGCTGAGACTCATGGGACTTGAACATGGCGGAACAAAGTGTAGTTCAGAATTCCCATAACAGCAAGCCGGAAATAAGTTGAAAGATCGTGAAAGTTTATTGCATTAAAAAAAAGTTTATTAATAAGAAACTGTTTGAACCAGACATTTTACAGATAAAGACTTTTGACATGATTAATTCCATCTCAGTTAATGAGTTTCTGTTGGTTTTATAATTTAGCCTGTGCTTGAAGAGGGTGTGGCCACAGTATCTCTGACAGGTTTATCAGTAATGATATAAAAACCCTTGTAAGGTTGCTCACAGAATCTAATCTAGCTGCACCATGCCATGGTATCCTGTCCTCATTAAAAAGATATCCAAATTATGATCAACAACTTTCTGCCTGTCAGGCAACCTCAAACAGAGCTAAGATCACACCAAACACACTATACATGCAGGCAGTTTATGCTGTAGCCCGTTCTGCACTCCAGAAATCTTACTCATAAATAATACATGAGTTTAAATATGACATTTAAATACGAGTGTGTGAAATTGTGAGTGCACGTTAAAGTGTTTGTGTGTGTTTGAGAGAGTTTGAATTGGAGAGTGTGTATGTGTATGTGTGTGTGTGATCATGCGTGCATGTGTGTGTGTGTGTGTGCCCATGTGCGTGTGTGTGTGTGTGTGTGAGAGTGTGTATGTGTATGTGTGTGTGTGTGTGTGTGATCATGCGTGCATGTGTGTGTGTGCCCGTGTGCAGTGTGTGTGTGTGTGTGTGTGTGTGTGTGTGTGATCATGCGTGCATGTGTGTGTGTGCCCGTGTGCATGTGTGTGTGTGTGTGTGTGTGTGTGTGTTTTATTATCTGTTTTGTTGTGATGCTCTGAAACCCAGCCTGGCTAACAGGAGCGTTCAGCATATGACTCATGGCTGTGATGCCAGAGGCTGGATCAGTGGAGGAGGCTCTCATTAGACTCTCAAACACAGATTTGGAGGGAAGAGAAGGCCCTGGAACTAACTCAGCCTTGGAGCATCCTACACCTCCTTCACCTCCTCCACCTTCTTCACCTCCCCCACCTTCTTCACCTCCCACCTTCTTCACCTCCTCCACCTCCAACAACTCCTTAACCTCCAACAATTCCTACACCTTCTACATCTCCTACACTCCCACAGCTCTCATCACCCCCCCCCCCGTGCCCGCGCGCGTCACAGGACAGCGCAGATTTTGGGGGGGGGTTAGGGTCTGTGCGGAACACGGTACTCGTGCTCCCCCCCTCTTCCTGCCTACGCTCACATCACCGATTCTATAGAGCAACCAGATGGTCAGCTCCTGCGTTCCGTCTGTCCCTCCTGCTTCCTGATCCAGCAGGTTCCAGCTGGTAAAAGGCATTTGTGCTGCTGATGATTATTCAACCCAAAGGATGATTATTCAACCCAAAGGATGATTATTCAACCCAAAGGATGATTATTCAACCCAAAGGATGATTATTCAACCCAAAGGATGATTATTCAACCTTGGCAATCGTCTGGACCTCTACACTGACAAGGTTTGATATCCTCACCACTGGGCAGGCTGCTCTCTCTGAATCAACAACCTGACTGATTTCTTTCAGAAGAATCCAGGACTTGAGAGTTTATTCCTTCCTAGAAATCAATTAGGTAAGTATTTGGTTGTTACGTGCTCTTAAAATGAACCAATTATGTGTATCCTGTCACTTCCGAGAAGTTAATGCTCTGTAAAGGAAACTAAAAGAGGTAGCCTAATCACAGCCAAATTAAACAAAAGGAATACATCTCCACTAATGTTAGCAGCCATTAAAACAGACATGGTACAGAACACCTGTAATGAAAAGGGCTTCCCATTATATGAATGGTCATGTGACCTACACTGTACTCTACCACACAAAAACACAATGGAAACACTTGACAGACATTGTGGAGGGTTGACAGCTCTCAAAGGTCCCTTTTAAATATCAACAGACACAAGTATTCTGTACCGAGTCCAGTTTTTTTTCCCCTGAGAAGTGGAAAAGTGAATACTGAAACAGGTTTTCTAGAGGGCTGAGCCCCAGGAACCTTCGTCGGAGCAAAGGGACATTTAATTTGGCAACTCACCTATTGCCACAGGACTGATTCCCGTTCAGCACAACAGAGCTTTATTGCTTGAAAGGAAACAAACTGCCCTGTCTGTGACAGCTCCAAGTGATTTCCTCGTGCTGTAACTTCAGTCACACGGCAGAACTGAGAAAATTGCATTAAACAAATATATCATGTATCCAAGCACTGCAGCTATCACCCAGACACTTCAGCTGCTTAAACCTACTGCTAACTAGACTAGCGTGAACAGACGGTATAACCAGATATTTATGAAATTTCATGGATGTGTTTTGCTGCTCCCTAGAAAAAAATAATTTCATCAATATGCAGTGAAGTTTGAGACCGGTGATTTCTGGCCAGATTCAAATCAAGTACTTATCTACCTTTGCACACTCACGCATGAGGACAGATTACATTTATTTACATTACATTTATTTGGCAGACGCTTTTATCCAAAGCAATGTACAAAAGTGCATACCAAAGGTCATTGGAACAACTACAAAACACAACTCGATAGACATGCCAACTGCCCACGGTGAGGTCTGGCAGCTGCTTTTCAAGATTCTCCCCAAGCTCAGTGTCACATGACACACCCTTCAAATGTGACTCCATTTCAGTTGCCCTGTGAAATCTGAAGGGGGGAGGGGCCTCTGTGAAGTACCCACCGTTCCCTGAGCCAGGAGCGGGCGGGGATCTGAATTTGTATCAGTGGTTCAGACCCGTTTGGGCCTGTAAACCGCAGTGTTTATTTATGATCATCCTCCCTCTGATAACCCCGTCTGCTCAACATACCGACACGCACTCTCCCCTCCCACAGAGCTGAGGAGACGTGCTCTTTCAGGAACACTTCTCATGTTTCACACACACCGCGAGCCGGACTGACAGGCAGAGGGCGCCATCCGGCCTGCTCCAAGAGGGAATAGCGCAGTCCTCACCGTCGCCAACACCGCCATCACCGCTGCGATGCACTCGCGTAGTCAGGGGCGTTAATGAAGGTCTTCCTGCCTCGGGGCTGTAACCGTGGAAACCCATGGAGACTCCCGGCTGAGTTTGGGCCCGTCTCCAGGCAGAGCGCACGCACACAGGTGAGCACAGGTGAGCTTTCTAAGAATACAGCACAAACACCCCCCCAGGGAGCCGGCAGGCTGGGCTTAGTGACGCAGGGCGGCAGTGACCAGGGGAGTGTGCGTACTGAACACAACAGCACTGAACACGGGGCTGCAGTGACCAGGGGAGTGTGCGTACTGAACACAACAGCACTGAACACAGGGCTGCAGTGACCAGGGGAGTGTGCGTACTGAACACAACAGCACTGAGCACAGGGCTGCAGTGACCAAGGGAGTGTGCGTACTGAACACAACAGCACTGAGCACAGGGCTGCAGTGACCAGGGGAGTGTGCATACTGAACACAACAGCACTGAGCACAGGGCTGCAGTGACCAGGGGAGGTGCGTACTGAACACAACAGCACTGGGCACAGGGCTGCAGTGACCAGGGAGTGTGCATACTGAACACAACAGCACTGAGCACAGGGCTGCAGTGACCAGGGGAGTGTGCGTACTGAACACAACAGCACTGGGCACAGGGCTGCAGTGACCAGGGGAGTGTGCGTACTGAACACAACAGCACTGAGCACAGGGCTGCAGTGACCAGGGAGTGTGCGTACTGAACAACAGCACTGACACAGGGCTGCAGTGACCAGGAGATGTGCGTATGAACCCCACAGCACTGAGCACAGGGCTGCAGTGACCAGGGAGTGTGCGTACTGAACACAACAGCACTGAGCACGGGGCTGCAGTGACCAGGGGAGTGTGCGTACTGAACACAACAGCACTGAGCATGGGGCTGCAGTGACCAGGGGAGTGTGCGTACTGAACACAACAGCACTGAGCACGGGGCTGCAGTGACCAGGGGAGTGTGCGTACTGAACACAACAGCACTGAGCACAGGGCTGCAGTGACCAGGGGAGTGTGCGTACTGAACACAACAGCACTGAGCACGGGGCTGCAGTGACCAGGTAATCCCCTGGACACTGCAGACCTGCGTCACTAAGCCCAGCATACTGAACACAAGAGCACTTCCAACGAGCGGTGAAGCACAGGCAACGACTCAAAAGGTGATTTTCCAACCAAATTCAGGGCTGTACTACACAGGACATGGCCCTCTGAATGCTGAAGATGAAGATAAAGATGACGAAGAAGAATTGCCTGCTCTCTCCTCAGAGCCCAGTCTACAGCTCACCTGCTGGAAACAGCGCTTGATTCAGCGCTGAAGAGGAAGACAGGTTGTCCCTTCTCACGACTGTAAGACTGGCAGCACACTGCTGAAGAGTGTGTCAGGTGTGTGTGTCAGGTTCACTGAGGGAGAGGAGCCAGGCTTCAGAGCAGAACAGAGTGGAGCAGAACAGAACAGAGCGGAGCGGAACAGAGCAGAGCAGAGCAGAGCAGAACAGAGCGGGACAGAGCAGAGCAGAGCAGAGCAGAGCGGAACAGAGCGGAACAGAGCGGAACAGAACAGAGCGGGACAGAGCGGAGCAGAGCAGAGTGGGACAGAGCGGAGCAGAGCAGAGCAGAGCAGAACAGAGCAGAGCAGAGCAGAACAGAGCGGAATAGAGCAGAGCAGAGCAGAGCAGAGCAGAGCAGAGTGGAACAGAGCAGAACAGAGCGGAACAGAGCAGAGCAGAGCAGAGCAGAGCAGAGCAGAGTGGAACAGAGCAGAACAGAGTGGAACAGAGCAGAACAGAGCGGAACAGAGCAGAACAGAGCGGAGCAGAGCAGAGCGGAGTGGAGCAGAACAGAGCAGAGCAGAGCAGAACAGAGCGGAGCAGAGCAGAACAGAGCGGAGCAGAGCAGAGCAGAGCAGAGTGGAACAGAGCAGAACAGAGCAGAGCAGAGCAGAGCAGAGCAGAGCGGAGCAGAGCGGAGCAGAGTGGAACAGAGTGGAACAGAGCAGAACAGAGCGGAGCACAGCAGAACATGGCCCGCTTCCTCTCCAACACGCGTGGGAAAACGGACAATTTGTGATGACTGTGCACATTTCACACCAGGTGTGGCCCTCCTGGAACATCGAGGCACTGTAAACACCGGTCGCACAGGTTTAAAAACCATTAGAGCATTAAGCCATTCGGTTTTACACCCGCCACCCCACCCACGCCCCAAACCTGCCAGAAAAACGCAGCAAAGAATGTACATACATGGTGTCAAATCTGAAGCGGAAGTATGGACAGAGTACATACATGATGTAAAATAGTGACACTGAGAATCACAGCAAGTGCACCGTCCAGTGAGGTCTCAGGATAACGCTGGAACGGCAAGGGAAACGGGAACGCCGAGGGAAACGGGAACGCCAAGAGAAACGGGAACGCCGAGGGAAGCGGGAACGCCGAGGGAAGCGGGAACGCCGAGGGAACCGAGAACGCCGAGGGAACCGGGAACGCCGGGCGAAGCAGGAACGCCGAGGGAACCGAGAACGCCGAGGGAACCGGGAACGCCGAGGGAAGCGGGAACGCGGGAACCCCTGGGGTACGCGGGAATGCCTGGGGACGCGGCTCGGGAAAGAAACGAGAGAAGCTCCGTCCTGGGAAGCCCCAGAATCCCCTGGGGCAGGCAGCTGGGACTCTGTGTGCTCAAATAACCAGTTTTTCCATTGTTGTTTCTTTCTTTGTTTTACCCAAAAAAAAGTAGCAGCAATCAAGATTTTTCAAATTCCAATGACTTAACAACACTAAGCGATAACTACCACCTCTGTCCACAGTAATTTAGAAACTGGTTTGTGCTGAATTTATTTTTACACACATATAAAATTTTTGCCTTAAGAAGAAGTTTCCTTGGTAACAGCTAGTTCCCTGAAATTTTACCACTTGGCTCCACTGTTGTGGAGAGCTTGCAATGATGTCCTCACCTTAGAGAAAGCATGTCAGAGAGCCCTTGACAAAGTAGGGATGTTCCTACAATAGGCGTGTGCACTCACAGTAACTGGTCTACTGGTCCTACACAATAGGAACACCCAAAGCCATCACACTAGACCTAGCCAAGAGGAAAGAAAGAGATCCGGCGCTACATGAGCAATGGTAAACCTTGTATGGCTGCAGGTCACATTGACAGGTGTATGAAGCTCAGAACTGCAACTGAAACCGTGTTTTGGGGCAAACAGCGGACTGGGTGTCCTGACTCTTGCTAACAGGCAGAACACAAGCGTACACAGTCTCCTATGGGGAAACCCTCACACACACTCACGCACACATACACTCACACACGTACCCACACAGGCCCATGCCCACACACACACTCACTCACTCACACACATGCAGACACACGCAGACACACACATTCACACAAACATGCGCACACACTTCATATAGCCCATAAAGCACACACTTATTATCACTAACCCTAATCTACACCTCTAGCCAGCTAGCAATGACCACATGGCCAATAAGTGAATAAAACGCTAATTTTTCCTGGCAAAACCAGTCTACAGCTCCATCTCCTCCCACTCTCAGCTCTGCACACTGCAGGCTTGATTGTATATACCCTGGAGTTCATCTGTACACTGCAGATTTGAGGCCAGTAGCTCATTTGGCTTGTAAAACATGCCTGCTACACTCCCCTCTCAGCCCAGTCAACAAACAGTGGACAGAGCTGCACACACACACATGCAGACACACACATGCACACGCTTGTACGCATGCACACACACACACAAACATGCTCACACAGCACAGAAACGCACACCCTTTCACACACAAACACATACCTTCTAGCAAACAGGATTCTACACCCCCCATATTCACAAGACCAGAACAACTGCAGCTCACTATCTCTGCAGTTACAGCACAAACTTTCCAACAGTTTTTTTTTTATTAAGTCCCCCCCCCCCCCGCCGGCGATACTAAACTAAACTACAGTGTCACTCTAAATCATCACGGCAGAGTGGGCAGGCATTCAGGTGCAGTAATCAGCCTAAAGACGCAGGGCTGGATGGCTCTGTTTCAGCCCCTAATGAACTGATAAACAGCTCAGGCCCGTCTGAACGCCGCTGCTGCACCCCGTCAGCAGGAGGACCGCAGAGCGCCGCTTCTTTTAAAGGGCTTAATGAAGCGGAACGCAGCAGAACAACAAAGCAGCAGAGATACTCCGCTCCGTTCTGTCCTGTCTCTGAATGCTATGTGCTGCACTCTTAACTTTAAGATACTCCACTCTGTTCCGTCCTGTCTCTGAACACTACATGCTGCATCTTAACTTTAAGATACTCCGCTCCGTTCCGTCCTGTCTCTGAATGCTATGTGCTGCATTCTTAACTTTAAGATACTCCGCTCTGTTCCGTCCTGTCTCTGAATGCTATGTGCTGCATTCTTAACTTTAAGATACTCCGCTCTGTTCCGTCCTGTCTCTGAATGCTATGTGCTGCATTCTTAACTTTAAGATACTCCGCTCGTTCGTCCTGTCTCTGAAGCTATGTGCTGCATTCTTAACTTAAGATACTCACGCTCCGTCCCGTCCTGTCTCTGAATGCTATGTGCTGCATTCTTAACTTTAAGATACTCCGCTCTGTTCCGTCCTGTCTCTGAATGCTATGTGCTGCATTCTTAACTTTAAGATACCCCGCTCTGTTCCGTCCTGTCTCTGAATGCTATGTGCTGCATTCTTAACTTTAAGATACTCCGCTCCGTTCCGTCCTGTCTCTGAATGCTATGTGCTGCGTTCTTAACTTTAGGAAACAGCACTGAAAAAAATATTCCTTTCGTTTCGCACACAGGGCGGCTCAATAAGGAAACGATATGTGTTGTGTAAGATCATTACTGTGATACTGCATGCAAATTCCCCCACGTCTGACACAGACTGCCCGAACAGGGGCTGTACACAGAGCAGGTGTTCTGACCGAACGTCAGTGTGAGTGTTTACACTGTGGGGAGAGCGGGGACTTACACTTGAACAGAATGCAGGGAACGCACAGGTGTATAAAACGGATTCTCTCACAGAGGTGTACAAACAACGAATAATGTCTCATTTAAAGAATTAGCAAATTAGGTGGGGGCATCAGCCTGGATTTTTGAGGACACCCCTCTTTGGGGCAAAGCTGACCAGTCTGTGAGCCTCTGGTCAGGCTGTTGCCACAGCGATTGAGAGTCTAACTGCCACTGCCTTTCTGATGGATCTGGGGAAAAAGTCATCATCATCAACATAAAGCTGCCCGACCTGTCATATCGTTTGCCCTGATACATGCCTCATCACATTTCTGTCACCATTCATGCCGTCTGGTATGATTAATTATCATACCAGACCGGCTAGCAGAGGATGGCCACCCCCACTGCAGCCAGGTAGCTGTCGACATTTCTTCCCATCAGGGAGTTTTTTCTTACCACAGTTTGAGCGTTTGAGGAGGAGTTTTTTTTAACCTCATAACCTAGTTTTTGAAGGGTTCAGACCTGGTTTTTGCCCAATTTTATTTTCGATTACCTCCGTAAAGCAACTTTGCAATTGTGCCTTTGTAAAAAGTTCTATACCAATAAAAAAAAAGAATTGAATTGAACCGAATTGAAACCAGCAAGAGGTTTGATGAGTTCTGAAAAATGTTTTTTTCTTCCTTCTCAGGAAAACTCAGAACAAAGTAGAAAAAAGTGGGCTATTGAACGACTGAACTCCAAAAAATCCTCAGTTTTGAGCAGAAGTAGTCTGGAAGGGGTTTTTTTGTGCATGATGTGCTGCAATACACTAGTTCCTAAAACTTTTTAATAACGGGACCCAAATAAGTAATACTTAGAACCTCTCAGGGACCCATCAATACTCACACAGGTGTAGCCTTGTGGACTACAGACTCAGCCTGGGACCCACCTCATATACTCCGAGACCCATCGTTTAGGAAATGCTGCTGTAGTACACTGTTCCCATCTCTTAATGAGTCTTGGAGGAGAGAGCATGCAGGCCCTGCCTCGCGGTCCCATAGGTCAGCATAAAGTCTTCGGTTATGAGACGCTGGTGAAATGCATGCTGGGAGCTGTTCTGCGAGGCTAAATTTCAAGACTGAGCACAACAGAACTTTTGCTTTAACGTATGAAGAATAAAAGCCTTCCCTTCCGCACTGTTAGCATGTCCTATCACAGTTAGCCTGTCTACTCTCTGCTAGCATGTCCTCTCACTGTTAGCCTGTCTGCTCTCTGTTAGCCTGTCCTCTCACTGTTAGCCTGTCTGCTCTCTGTTAGCCTGTCCTCTCTCTGTTAGCCTGTCCTCTCACTGTTAGCCTGTCCTCTCTCTGTTAGCCTGTCCTCTCACTGTTAGCCTGTCTGCTCACTGTTAGCCCGTCTGCTCTCTGTTAGCCTGTCCTCTCACTGTTAGCCCGTCTGCTCTCTGTTAGCATGTCCTCTCACTGTTAGCCTGTCCTCTCTGTTAGCCTGTCCTCTCACTGTTAGCCTGTCCTCACCAGCTCAGAGTAAACAAACACAACCTCTAAGTGAGGCATCCCATAAGCTTTCCAGGGCCCAGGTGCTTTTAGAGTGGAGGGCCAGACCTGGTCAGGCCAACCCAACATCTCCCTGTCCTACTCAATCAAGCTCAAAGGGCTACTGCTCAGAGAGGGACGAGAGAGAGAGAGGAGAAGAGAGGAGAGGGGGAGAAAGAATGAGAGAAAGAGATAGAGGGAGATGGGGGGAGAGAGAGAGAGAGAGAGAGAGAGAGACGGATCAAGAAATTTCAGATGAGAATGTGCCTGAGGCTGCAGCACTGCCATAACAACACACATGAATATGACCCCATTTCATAAGGAGGGGGAGGGGTGGACTGGCCAGAGTGGGGGGGGGGCAAGGGGAGAATGTGGGACATGAGTGGAAGGAAGGGAGAGTGACAGTGAGGAGAAGACAACAAAGTTCTGACAGCAGAACAAGGGAACACAGCTGGATATCAGCTAAAGGCGCATTCTGCAGTATTTCCAACAGGAAGTATTTCTAACAGTTTGTTAGTGTGTGATACAGCTTGCCTGATCATGTAACAGAGGCAGACCCTGGGGGGGTCTGCCTCTGTTACATGATCTGCATCATATGTGATGCAGTGCTGGTTACTGTAGTCCGTAGGACTGAATGGCCTGTTCTCCTCATTAATTGACCTGACTATGTCTCATTTTCATGAACACACACGGCTGAGCCAACCATTTTAGGAGCATTTGCTCCTGACAAAAAGTGCTTACTGGAAAAAAAAAATTTAGGAGCTGATCTACGAATTGAGATGCATTAGTGTGATTTTTCAACTTAGCAGAACGTGTCCCTTGGGAAAAATGTTAGCGTAGCGCCCAGTCTGTTGAGTCGGGTTCCACCCCAGGGTCCTTCTTACATGATGCCCAGCAAGTTCGCCCACACCACTGCCCGCTCCTGCTGCCACTGCCTGCCTCTAGGCTCTGGTATACTGTGAATGCATTATTGTGAATGTATTCACACTGTGAACACCGTGTAGTATACTGACAAATTCTTTGTAAAATGTAGGCTATTATAGAAATAAATGTTGATTGACTGATTACGCATTCTTACATATCTATTTTATCGCTGAATGGCTTGTTCTCCTCATTATGTATTCTTACAGTTCTTACAATGAGCATTAATATGACTCGTTCCAGCCTAACAGATAGTATACAATCCAAGCCTCTTGGCAGTCAGACCTTACAAACGCAGAATAGCAAAGTTCACTGAAATGATTGTTTATCCACTGCCTGACAGCTGAGCACAGTGTGAGGGACTAACGTTCGATGCCGGTGGCCTCTGCCCTTTTCTTCCAGGAACAAATTAATACGGGGTCCCTGTTGTGCTGCCGTTTCTCTCTAAACTCCCCATGGGAGCGCGGTCCCAGAGGGGCCGCTGGGAGCTCAGTCTCTAACCCAGCTGCTCAGCAACGGAACAGCTGGAAGAGAGGCAAGAACCAATGAACATTAAGAGCCAGAGGAGACGACCAATCACCAGGGCCAGAGCAGGCCACCAGTCACCAGAGCCAGAGGAGGCCACCAGTCACCAGAGCCAGAGGAGACGACCAATCACCAGGGTCAGAGCAGGCCACCAATCACCAAAACTAGTGGAGACAACCAATCACCAAAGCCAGAGGAGACGACCAATCACCAAAGCCAGAGGAGGCCACCAAAAAAAAAAGCCTCATCTAACTGACCCTCTCAGCTGCTCTCTCTCTCATGATTTAAGGCTTCTCTGTGCAGATCCAGCACTTGTGAAACAGTCAGTATTCCCCCCACCTCCCCTCACACCTGCCCTTCCCCCCACCTCCCCTCACACCTGTCCTTCCCCCCACCTCCCCTCACACCTGCCCTTCCTGTCAACTGTCTTTGGCAGTTTTTTCTGGAACTCTGCATCTCGTCTGAACTTTATTATAGATCACTGGCTAGTTAGCTATGATGGCTGGCTAGCTAGCTAGCTGAATTACCTAATATTTTTGGCAACAATGCTTATTGCGTAGTCTATCGGTTTGTACAAACACTATTCATTTATACAGATACCGTCACCATTTTACCTGGCTAAAGGTGGCAATGAAAGGGCACTTTGTTTGCAGATGCTACCTAGTCACACCATCCTTCCACAAGGAAGTTCTGTTTACAGCACAGACCATGCACTTTGGTTTTACAGTCATGTTTCCCTTTTAATCAAACTTTGAGCCAAAATGTCCACCTAAATTCCCTTTGGCTTATACCGCATTTGATAAATACATTATTGGTACAGCCCTAACGCGTATAAATAACAGGACTATATAACACAGCTGGAAGGGAGAGGATGCATAGATAATTTCATGCTTCAAACCTACATAACAAGAGGAGCTTAAATGGTACCAGCATATGTTTACCAGCTTACGCCATATTACACTGTGCAGTCAGACAAAACAGACAAACTGAGGGAATCTGTAATGATCTAATATCCCTATTCCCACTAGGTGGCATGAAGGTCACTAAATCACTGCTGTCCTGTCTGTCTGTCTGTCTGTCTGTCTGTCTGTCTGACTGACTACGGAACATGGAAGAAATTATTCAATCTAAAAAGGAATGTTCTTTTTCTTGCCAAAAGGAAATGAATCAACTTTGAAGAAATATGCTTTGGAGAGTCGCCTTTGCGTGGGCAAAACACATTAACATCCTTGAAGCATCTTTGTGAGGGTTATTATGACAACTTTTTTAAAAACCACGTTTAAATTCCAGACCTCAGACCAGGATGTACACAGCTCATTTTCAGAGGATAAAAACCATAAGAAGAGTCATGGGAAATGTACTTTCCCCGTCAGCTTCCTTAAACATACTCAGTGTTTCCACACATCGCCCTCCGATGTGCTGTCTCCTGTGCCAGACTTGTGCAGCACAGCTCAGACAGTTACAGTCCAGCCTACGCCAAGTACACCTGACTGCACAGTCACACCATGGGGTAACAAGGGTCACAGGATGGGGAGAAGAAAAGGATGAGAGAGAAAGATAGGGAAAGAGAGGGAGGGAGGGAGAGAGAGAGAGAGGGCGAGCGAGGGAGAGAGGGAGAAAGGGGCAAAGAAAGACAGAGAAAGGGGGAGGGAGAGAGAGAGCGAGGGAGAGAGAGAAAAAAGGAGAAAGAAAGAAAGAGAAAGAGGTCAAACAGCCCCAGGCTGGTGCTGTCTTATGAAACCAGAGCAGTCCTTAAATCACAACTAGCCTACTGGCTCTTCAGAAGCTATTATGAATATTAAAATCGCTGAAAACCCCATTAAACAAACAAACACACACATCAATATGAAGGCTGGCTGCCTAGGCTCCGCCCACATGCCCATATTTGGCAGGTGTGCACAGGCTGATTGACAGCAGGGAGCAGGGCCGTGTGTAATGTTTTCCATCACGGCTGTCCGTCTGTCACCAATCCTCTGCTCTGCCCTGCAGCTCAGCTTCCCACACAGGTGCTGTCGCCAGGGCGACGGCAGCGACCCCGCCCATGTCTTTGTGCCCGCACAATGACATCAGCTCAAGGCAAAGCACAGGTGTGTCCAGGAGGAAGTTACCTTTCTCTTCCTGCTTCTCAGATTCACTCTGACCTTTGACCTGCCTGCCTGCCTGTCTGTCTGTCACAGAGGGATGACTCACAGCGGCTGAGCCTTTCTCCAGGTAAAATAAATCAGGAAATCACAGGCGAACTTCAGCCTCGCCGACTCGGAGTCTCATTATGGGCGTAGCAGATCACATTTTCGCACCGAACCGCAAATATACCGGCTTTTTAAGAGCTGCGCACGTTAGCTTTGAACCAGCAGGAATTCAGCCATTCTAACCTCAGGTTTGTTTGCTATACGGCTTATTGCCCATCTAATAGCCACCGTAGCCCTATATCCTCATACGAGCATATTTTCAGAAGGGTAGAAAATGGCAGGTTGCTGCAGTTCATGTTTTAATACATCAGGGTGAATTTCTGAATGGATTTGGCCTCTGAATGCCATGGTGCTTATCTGTCAGGAGCGAGCACACGTGGGGGGATGGGAGGGGAGGGCATGAAACCCCAGAGGGGTTGTGTCAAAATGTTGCAAATAGATCAGTGGTTCCCAAGTTAGTTTTGAAATGAAAATCTACAGGACAGTAGATCTCCAGGAACAGGGCTGGGAACCACTGTTGTAGACTTTTGGTCTTGGAAAAGTCAAACATAAGGATGAATATACTTTATAGCAGTAAAACTTATTGCAACATCTGTATGTTAGCACATGTACTGATAATTTCTGCAATGGTAACATTGGGGTATATTTCCAGGGGACCCCACCCTGGGGGAGACTTCAGGGGCTCAGAGACTCAGCACCAGCAGCCTCACATGGCTGTTGCCACGGTTACCCACAGAAGCCGAGACGCTTGTTTACCAGAGCTTCCTGAACCGCGGGGCTGTACTACCACCGGATCGCATTATAGCATCATTACATTACAGGCACACATTACAGGCATCATCACACAATCACACACACGCACACACACAATCACGCGCACGCACGCACACACACACACACACACAATCACACGCACGCACACACACACACACACACAATCACGCGCATGCACAACCAGCGGCAGCGGGGAATTCAGAGCGTCAGAGTGTCTTACCGAGCCCATGCCTACGCCACTAGCTGCCTTACCGCCAGCCTGTACATTATTACAGTATGTCTTACCGGCCAGCCTACGTTACAGTGTCTTACCGGCCAGCCTACGTTACAGTGTCTTACCGGCCAGCCTACGTTACAGTGTCTTACCGGCCAGCCTACGTTACACTGTCTAACCGGATAGGGTTGGGTGCCATAGCAACCTAATTCTGTGTGACAGCTGGTTCAGCAGTCAAGGAAGAAACAGATGGATTTTCCAGGTTTTCCTTCCCCTGTCTGGGATTAGCAGGATTTGGGTCAAAGGGACACCGGAATTTTGTAATTACTAATCACTTGAACTTAATCTCATTAAATGCATGTTTCTACTTTGGTTTGCCACAGTAGTAATACATAACAAATATATTCTGATTCCTTTTTAACGCCTTAAACATTTTTACAATGATGTCATTATAGGCCAAACTGGCAGTCTGATTTACACTGAACTACAACACCCATCACACATCATAGACAATGGGTTTGCAGTGAACTCGGAGAGCTTGAAGATGGTTAGAAACAGAAATTACTGTGTACACAATTTAAAATATAAAAACACTGCATGAATACTGCAAACTGCTCAGCTGGGGAGGACAAGTACCAGCGGACGAACAGAAGACTGATTCTGAAATCATGACTCTGGACTCACGCAGAGGATGAATGCTAAGACACACATTCCTATTAAACAAGAGAAAAGTTTCTATCACCCCAACAACATTATCAGGAGTAATGGGTCAAACTTTCAATAGAGCAGGACATTGCACACGTTGCGCTACGTATAGATGGCAAAAATACCACTGACATCGAGCGGCTCACCCTAGTTCCTTAGGAACCAGGTAACCAATAAATAAACTCAATCAAACACCCAAAGGAGCCCAGTATTACCACAGAATATCAGGACAAAAACCCCCTGAAGTCTTGACATTCTGGTTATTAATGAATACTCATGTTTGCGGGTTAAAAAAAGGGAAGTAGGCAAACAGGGAAGTAGCCATCGTCTGTCATGTCCTCCATGAAAATAACACCTTTACTATATAATAACAACACCCTGGCAGTCCAGAGTGACATCATCATCATTCCATCAACACTTCCACCCTACGGAGTCACTCATTGGACAGAATCAGCCTGCTGTGATCTGATTGGAGCACAACTGCCAAGCAAAAGGCTTGTATTGTATTGTTAATAGTTTTGTTCTTATTACTGTTCTTATTGTTAGTGATTACCATTCAAACTATAGGTCACCTTGTTTTTTTAATTTTATTAATTATGTGCCCTGCAGTGTGTGTCATTGTTAATTACTTGCAAAAACATTTTTTCTGAAATTGAGAAAGTGAGAGAGAAAGAGAGGGAGAGAGAGAACAGGGCAGCAGCATGGAAGTAATTCACTTCCACACAACGGACACCGCTGATCTGACAAAGGGAGACTGTACAGAGAGGCATTTTTAAAAATTAATTTAATTCAATCTAAATTTATTCGGGTGAGATTTAAAAAAAATCTCTTTCAAGGGAGCCCTGGCCAAGAGGCTGCAGCACACAGCATAAATTTAAATGAGACAAACGTGGAGAGTGAGTGCTTGCTTGGCTTGATAGAAGGTGAGCACGATGTGAGAATGCGGGAGCAGGTTTTTAGCACAGTGTACCCCCAAATCACACACAGATGTGTACCCCCAAATCACACAGATGTGTACCCCCATATCACACACACACAGATGTGTACCCCCA
This sequence comes from Anguilla rostrata, assembly GCF_018555375.3. Taxonomy (NCBI): domain Eukaryota; kingdom Metazoa; phylum Chordata; class Actinopteri; order Anguilliformes; family Anguillidae; genus Anguilla; species Anguilla rostrata. Next base: position 1,040,272 of record NC_057946.1, on the reverse strand, counting down.
TATCACACACACACAGATGTGTACCCCCATATCACACACACAGACGTGTACTCCCATATCACACACACAGATGTGTACCCCCATATCACACACACACACACAGATGTGTACCCCCATATCACACACACACAGATGTGTACCCCCATATCACACACACACAGATGTGTACCCCCATATCACACACACACAGATGTGTACCCCCATATCACACACACAGAGATGTGCACCCCCATATCACACACACAGATGTGTACCCCCATATCACACACACAGATGTGCACCCCCATATCACACACACACAGATGTGTACCCCCATATCACACACACACAGATGTGTACCCCCATATCACACACACACAGATGTGTACCCCCATATCACACACACACAGATGTGTATCCCCGTATTACTGCAGCCCCTGCTGCTCTGGTGCCAGCACCCCAGCACATCCACTAAGCCTTGGGGATCTGAGAAACTCAATAACACAATCTGTTCAAGTCAGCAAGGATTATGAAAAAAAAGTACTGCAACTGCATTTAATATGTCCACACTCAGCGTGTTCTGCATAAGCCTGCTCATATTATCGGACAGATACTTATGCAAGGCCTGGCTTTATATTAACTGGAGGCAGTTGAACACTGTTGGCTCTGAAGACAGACCTTTTGCTCTACAGCTATAAAAGAGGAAAGTCCAGCTCCAAACAGCTCAGGCAGCCACAGAACTGTCAGTTCAGGGGAGTCAGAGAGTCAGAGCTGGAGAGTCAGAATCAGAGTCACTGAGTCAAAGCTGGAGAGTCAGAATCAGAGTCAGTCAGGGAGTCAGAGCCGGAGAGTCAGAATAAGAGCCAGAGAGTCAGAGCCAGAGCCAGAGAGTCAGAGCTAGAGAGTCAGAATCAGAGTCAGGGAGTCAGAGCTGGAGAGTCAGAGTCAGTGTCAGTAGAGTCAGAATCAGAGCCAGAGAGTCAGAGCTAGAGAGTCAGAATCAGAGTCAGGGAGTCAGAGCTGGAGAGTCAGAGTCAGTGTCAGTAGAGTCAGAATCAGAGTCAGGGAGTCAGATCTGGAGAGTCAGAGTCAGTGTCAGAGAGTCAGAGACTCCCAGAGCGGAGGGCAGAGACATAATGAATGCCAGAGCTGTACCTGGTCTTAGAGCCAGGGCCACAGAGTTAGACTCAGAGAGTCATAGAGTTTGACTCAGAGAGTCCATACTGGAGTTCTCTCTCACATATTCACGTGGCTTTGTAAGTCATACGAGTCATGGATACGAGTGTAGACCTGCTAAATTACTGTAACGCAATGTACAGCACTACATGTCACAGAAGCTGACGTACTTGTGAGAAAACAAACGGATTAGCGGAGCTGAAGAATATAAACACTGCAGCACTTTACACCCCTGGCCACTCTGCAGTTTGATTGTTTTCCTTCAGTCTCTGAGGATCCCTGCCGCGGTCCAGTTTATGCCTCCAGCCTGTGCGATTGAGTAAGGTGCATTTCAACATGCGTGTGCTCCCTCTGCGTAGCACATGCAGAAACACACACATGCACACACGCGCGTACACATGGGCAACACACATGCAGGCACACGCACGCGTCCACGCACAAACTCTGAGAAGGCCGTACTGAAATCAGTAAGCGGCCTACGCTTGCTCACGTCCTAAGCAACATGAAGCTAAGACGCACATTTTCTTGCAAAAGCCCCAATACACTCATCATTCACCCGCTCCCAGTACAGCACAGCAGTGCTGTGGCTCGGCATTCATTACACAAGCCTGTGGGACAGGACTTAGTCATGAGGAGGATTAGGAACATTAATGAGTCACATGGGCTGATCCAACCGCCCAACAATTTCAAAATAAAAGCCAGATTTTTAGCAATACAGAGGAACTCTGACCAACACAGGCCCACAGAGTGGCTGCTAGCTCATTAGTCATTTACACAAGCATCAGGACCTTCAAATGATCCAACACTATGGGGGATACTGCTTCCATCTCTACAGCTGATCCTTCTGCAGATATCCATTTTCAAAGCCCTGGTTTCGATCTTTTTACAGACACGAAAGAACCAATGGCAGTCATCACAAAGGCATTTCACATGGCCTCTGAAGCATAATTGTTTGCTAACGAATCAGGTATAATTAAAGAGAAAAGGCAGGGAAAAAATGTAATGCACCATATGGTGACGACGACTGTTACTGCATTCAATAATTCTCGTTGTGGTATATTTCGCCCAGCCTTACACTCTGTGTCAGAGGTGCGGCCCCCCAGGACCCTTGTGTGGGTATGTGAACTCTCGTCATTCTGCCTACAAAGTGCGTCCCAAATTTGTTGCCTTTTGAGGTTCCTTTACCGTTAGGATAATGCCTGCAGAGGGAGTTGCCTTCTAAGGATGCAGACAGCGAGGTAGTTGACGCAGCCACAGAGTTGCAAATTAAAGGGAAGTTTATTTAAACAAAAGAGTTGAGGATCAATGGAAGTGTGAATGCAATTGTGTGTGTGTGTGTGTTTGTGTGTGCATGTGTAGAAAAAGGAAAATAAAAGAATAGTGTACAGAAGAAAAAAAAACATTTTTTTTTTAAAACAGGAGCTAGCAATCTGCTAGGCCTCGAAAAAACCACTGGAAGTGCTGGCACCAAAACGCAACAAAAAGAGTAACTCCTGAGGCCTGGCCATCCCAGTCTTCTACACCTGTGGGCCCAGGGCAGTCCAATCAACTTAAGTGATACCAAGCAAGTCTGGGGGGGGGATGTTCTCTTCATGACTGTATTTATGTAACTCTACAAATGGACATAACTACAGCTGGAGGAAACTCCATTTATACTGTCCCTCTGCAAGTCCAGAACCCAGAACCTAGAACCACTCAGTCATAGCGGTCTGGAGGAACTAAGATAATCCCCATAAGGGCCACAGCTACAAGCTACAACAGCCAGCACAAGCAGCTAACTCAGTTATCCAGCTAACTCAGTAATCCTGGGGGGACTTCACGGAGCAGGATTACTGGGTTAGCTGGACAACTGTGCTTAGTAAAACCCAGAACAGCTCTTTTTACATATTCCAGATTTGGGAGGGTTCCAGGTTTTACTGGGCACAGTTATCCAGCTACCTATCCGTAATCCTGCATTGTGGGTGCAGATCTTGTGGCAAGTTTTATTACAAAGTTATAATTTAAAAACTCAAAGAAACAAAGGAAGAGAAAAAGGATGCACCTGTGTATTTGTGCCAGCCCTGGTTATCGCTGCATGCTCCGTGGACTGTGGAGCTGCAGTTTCGCTCGTGCGCGTTACGTAATGTGCAACTGTACGCGGGTACGCAAATCTTCAGAACTCGGACTCATGACTGAGCAAAGCAAATCAGGAGGGCGGCTCATTATCAGTTATTAATGTTTCACAATAGCCTAGCAAAGATAATTAAACGTAGAGCCAACATTAAAGGGTGTCCTATCCCAATTAATTTAGTAATAAGATACTTTCTGGGCGAATGCTTTATTCGTAGAGTGTTGTGGGATATGTTTTATTTGTTTGTTGTTGTTTTTTTCCTTTTTGGTGTAAAAGGGTTAGTTGAAAGAAAACATGGGTGACTGGTTTTCTAAGATATCTCTAGGTTGCTAAGCCCCAAAGCAAACAAAACAAACCTGCTCGGCAAACCACTTGATGTTAACATCATATCCTCTCTTCAGTCTACCGTGAGATTCCTAGTAGACGGTGTACACACTCATTACGAAAAATACTTTGAAAATATCTTTAGGGGGAACCCAATTTAACATACACATGGTAACTTAGTATAAACGCCGTGTAATACGGTTGTTGTAACAACAAAACACTGCAAAAAAAAACAACCTCAACTACCAACTTGACAGGCAGCCGGCATAACCTGTAACATTTAAGGGGCCGCCAACAAGTTCCCTACTACGTTTAACACCGCGATATAGCTATCGGCTCAGATGCTTAAATCTGGTTTTTTGCTTTCTTTTCTATAAGCCTTACATACTAGAACGTACATATTGCATCTGAACAATAGCAGTTAAACGGCAAGGCTACTCAAAATCCAAAGTTGGTTTGTAGGCTACTTTTAAATGAGCGCTGGGTGAGTGTGTTTCACAGTAACCAGCTCCCATTCTCTGTGTTCACGCCGTCCTAAAGTCGTCCCGTGTTTCTTTGAATGATCAATCCATGGTTCGTAGGCCACAATGCGGTTTCACAATAATGAATGGAGATGATATTGAACAAGGAGCCAATTTTACACTTCCACGACAACGGCTAAGTAATAGCCCACTACTTCCACTGGCTGTATAATTTCAGACGCGACAAGCACTTCCCCGTCTATGAACGCACTTTGCACATGCTCCCTAGGAACACCGAAACTAGATCGAAACTTGCTTGTGCACCTGTTCGTCCGAACTGCAGCAATAACGCGCTTAGTATTGAAGGCATGGCTCACACAACGCATTAAAACCCAGCAGTTTGCTGCTGAAATTACACTGGGAATTTGTGCAACGTAATGAGTCCAAAGTAAAATACTTTGGCATGTGTATGCTAATCTTGTTTGATAACGCGATTTAGAGGTGACAGCACAAAAGTTATTCGTGTCATGTCGGGGTAAAAACACAAACGCGAATAAACAGAATAATACACGGCATACAAGCTGAATTCTTTAAAACGCACGCGCGCGTGTGTCTGTGTGACGTGCTGATCTGGGATTCTCGGTTTTTGTTTAGTACGAGTTTGAAAAATAATTAACCCTCACCGAAATAGGCTACAGGCTTATGTCAATGAACACGGACGCGGTCAGAATTAATATGATACATGGTGTGGAAAACTTCACACGCACCCGAGTGTGAGTCTGTATGTGTGTAAAATAGCAAGGTGTAGGCTACGCAATTAAAAACGTCACCCGTGGAACGAACGGCAGCTATGTCTGCCTCAACAGCCAAACAAAACTTGCCGAAGGCAACCTGAATTAGTTCACTCACCTGAGTGAAGAGCTCGTTCACTGACATCTTGTCCCACCGGACGAGCCCGCTCCGTCTTACCAAAAATACTCGAACATCAACTCAAAACCTTTCCTTTTCGAAAAAAAGGCAAATAATAATATAGGTATTCCAGTGTAGTATTTTCCCCTCTAATAATACGGTTGTCCAGACCTCATTTTTCAGATTCAGGTAAGAGTTCCCGAGTTGACCTGCCCAAGCTGTTCGGGCGCGTCGTTTTATGTGCTTAGCTAGCAAGCTAGTTAGCGGCTTCCGACCTTTTCCTCTTTTACCAGGTGCTTATTTTTCGTCTCTCAATCCTGTTGGGGAAACTATGCCTTTCCCATCCTCGTGCACCTGCTCCACAGGATTAGACAACGCCTCAAAAGACAGATGGGGATACACCGACAAGCTGTACAGGGCGGCAGGTTAATGGAAGGAGAAAAAAGTATCAAAGCAACGACTCCAGTTTACTTCCTTTCCGTATCCATGGACTCGACATCCCGTGTTAACTGGCAGGACTGTGGCAGAGGCTGGAGGAACGCAGTTTGCCCGCACACTGAGCAGCACCGAGACACCTTCAGGTTCAGACGCGAACTGCATTTTCAAATGCATCCGCAGCACAAGTTAATGCGGCGCGTGGGTCAGTAACGCTACTGTACAGCCGCCCTCCTGTCACGGATAAGCGCTGGCACTGCACGTGCTTGCCGATTTACTGTTTAGCGGACGTGTTTCTGTGTTGTTTTATCATTTTTCCGCAAACGAAGATGCACATCAAAACCTTACCAGCCGGACGTTGGAAATTAAATTATTTACTTTTATTACCGATAAATTCCCGAACAAATTGCAACATTCTCTTATCATTTCACATATATTCTCTGTATATCGCCTAATTCTTCTTGTCTGTACTGAAAGAATTTCATGAAAAATTCTCACAGAAAAGTGTCATTCTGCCATTCAGGTATTTCATAAGTCAGATATTTGGCTATAGTTTAATATGTTTTTATAGACTGTACTTTTTTTTAAACTGCCTATGAATTATGTTCGTTGGATATAGTTCAATATATTAACTATATCCAACGCGGATATAGTTCATGGTTAGATAAAGAAGTACAATCTATAAAAAATAAAGCTATATGCATACTGTCTGTTTATTACATGCACACGAGCTTATGAAGTTTAGTCGACTTAATACTGACTGTAAGGACAGTCCTCTAAGGTGTGGGCCCCTAGAATTGTAGTGAACCATTCAACCATTTTAGTCCTAATTTGGCACACCTGATTCTACTACTGTAATTAGCAGCTCAAGGAGATCTCTAGCTGTTGATTGAGATGTGCTTTGATAGGAGTAAAAACCTACAGGAGGGTAGATCTCCAGGAACAGGGTTGGGAACCACTCACATAAATGTACAAATCTACAACTACACTGACTTCATAATTTAAAACAGATGAATGTGAATGCAGATACACATTTTATTAAAGCATACCTGTATGATACAATGAAAGACATGCAAATGCACCCTGACTATATGTATACACTGTGTGAATAAGCACACCCAGAGTATAAACACATCACAAGCACGTTCAGGGGTAGTTTTTCGTTACTATTTTTGAGGTGTCATATTTTGTTATCTAATATTTGTTTACAGATACATCTTTTCTTATTCCCTGACATCAATAGAAAGTTAAGAAACCAACATACAATTCCAACAGCAACATGTTTTGTCGTAGCACAGTAATCAGACAACACAGCACAGATTTGTGCATATGTATATATTACCTTGGCGTAGAGTTCATATTCCGTCATCCTGCCTGTCCAATCGGATCTGCTTGTTCAGGTGGTGAATGTGTCCGTATCCTCAGCAGGTATATTCCGCAGAGACCAGGTGGAAAACGTGTGTTAGTGAAATGGCTCTGAAGATCTCTGTCAGTGAAATGTCTCTGCAGATCCCATTTTGCGGAGTGTTTCCGTGAGGCTTGTGTAAGTCTGCGCGAGGAGCTCGGTTTGGGCAATGCCTGGGACCTGCCTGGACAGAACGGCAGCGAATAACGTGACTTCTGTGCCAGGAGGTAAGAGCTCCACTCCCACACCACTCCCCCTCCAGGTATGGGGTGTTAACCGGCTTCGGCAACACACTGAGGCTAATGTGGGATGCAAAAAATAAAAAATAAAAAAAGGAGACCAAAGGTATAACACCCATCAAAACCATCACAGTGACACGGGGACATGTAGTTATTTTTTTATTTAATGGTGTTAAATCTTGAAACCTGTGCATAACAACATTGTAATTTGCACTGGATGTCTTTTTTTAAAATATTGTCTGTGTGTGTGTGTGTGAGAGTGAGAGAGAGACAGAGAGAGAGAGAGATTCATAACAGACTTTCATGCCAAAGACTGGGTGGAATCTCTGTATTCTGGGCTTGATGACTAATTTGAATAAATCATTTCTGCAATGAAATATGTAAATGTGAACAGAAATGATGTGTTTTCATAGATGTAAATCAGGCAAAACCGAGTGCTGGCAGCACTTTAGGCTAAAATGAGCTGCAGTATGAAAGGCGATAAACAACATAATTTTATTATTGCTGAGAAACTTTAGCTCTTGTAGCTGTGAGTAATAATGTTTCTTGCACTCATTATTTTGTGTTTCAGATCAGATTGAACACTAATACGCAGGGATTTCTTTCACGTGTTAGAAGACATTAGCTGACTATGTGTGAACAGAAGACAGAAATTCCGTTCTGCTCTTACAACACGGGTGGGAATCCCAACTTCTGCACGGATGAAGTGGAAATTGTACAACAAACTCCAGCTAATCCACAAAAGCTGGTGGCCATTACAGGAGCATTGGGAAGCATGTATGCGTGAGTTCAGCAGCAACACGTTTAACGTTTCTGCCGTGCAGATTGGGTGGGGCAGCATGAAGTCACCAGCAGGAATAGAGTTGCTTCCCAACATCTGTCATTTCCAAGCTCCTCGCCCACTTTACCAAAGTCGCTCATAGTTTGCTGTTTGACTCACACAAAACAGCTGTGCTGAAACCCCTTTTATTTTCCTTCTAATGTTTACATAATTATGTGCAGTATGTGGCACTGTTGCTTCAGATCCTGGCCGTCAGGCCTTCCTGTGTGTCTGCATGTTTTCCCTGTGCCTGGATGCGTTTCCCTGTGCCTGCATGCGTTTCCTGTGTCTGCATGCGTTTCCCTGTGTCTGCATGCGTTTCCCTGTGTCTGCATGCGTTTCCCTGTGCCTGCATGCGTTTCCTGTGCCTGGATGCGTTTCCCTGTGTCTGCATGCGTTTCCCTGTGCCTGCATGCGTTACCCTGTGCCTGGATGCGTTTCCCTGTGCCTGCATGCGTTTCCCTGTGCCTGGATGCGTTTCCCTGTGCCTGCATGCGTTTCCCTGTGCCTGGATGCGTTTCCCTGTGCCTGCATGCGTTTCCCTGTGCCTGGATGCGTTTCCCTGTGTCTGCATGCGTTTCCTGTGTCTGCATGCGTTTCCTGTGCCTGCATGCGTTTCCTGTGTCTGCATGCGTTTCCCTGTGCCTGCATGCGTTTCCTGTGCCTGGATGCGTTTCCCTGTGTCTGCATGCGTTTCCCTGTGCCTGCATGCGTTTCCTGTGTCTGCATGCGTTTCCTCCAGGTACTCTGGCTTCCTCCCACAGTCCAAAGACATGCAGGTTCGGAGAGTCTAAATTGCCCGTAGGTGTGAGTGTGTGTGGGTGAATGATGTGTCTGCCCTGCGGTGGACTGGGGAACTGTCCGTTGGTCTTTTGCCCAATGCATGCTGCGATCGGCCCTAGCACCTCCTGTGACCCTGACCAGGGATAAGTGGGTATAGATGGTGGATGGATGTGCAGTATGTGCATTTGGGCTGGATGCCAAAGACTGTAACAATGATTGTGTTCTATTTCAAAGCTCTTTTTGTTCAAACCTGTAAGTGGGTTTGTGTAAAGTTATTTTGTCTGATGCCTTTGTTGCTTTAGTACACAGGTGTCAAACTGGAGGGCCGCAGTGTCTGCTGGTTTTTTTGGGGTGTTTTGGCTAAGGATTCAACACACCTTGTTCTCAAGGCCTTAATTAGCAGCTGATTGAAAGGACACCACAGACACCGTGGCCCCCTTGGGATTCAGTTTGACACCCCGACTCTCGTATGAGGAGTGCAGAGATATTGGACATATTTTTAAAGAGAGTGAAAGAGGGGAAATCTGAAGGGAATTCAGCTGTTAAACTGTTAAACTGGTGACACAGCCTGGAGAAATCCAGCCGATTTCTGGTCTTCATTCCAGTTCAGACATTTCGTTATTTAGAGTCATTTGATTGGGTGGGGACTGGAATCACCGGTTTTTCCAGGTGTCAATCAGCTGTTACACGAGAGAAATCTAACAGCTGCCGTTCTTAACCCACTTATGAGAACTGAACATTGTTGCAGAGCACAGAACTGTGAAACACGTACAGACCCACGCTATCGTCTCACAAGAAGCTCTGCTCTTTCTAATTTACTTTTTTACCGTGACCTTTTATTTTACCAGGTATTGGCATCTCTTGTGCAACTGAGCCTTGGAGCCTACAGTACATGGGAGGAAGTCAGAGTACCCTGCGGAAACCCACCCAAACACGGAGAGAACACGCAAACTCCTCTCAGAGAGGGTCTGACGACCCAGAATCTCCCTCTCTGAGAGGCAGTCGTGCTAATCGCTGCACCACCATGCCACACATACTCTTCATAAGGAAGCTGTATGCCTATATCTGCAGATCAGGACCTAGCAGACAGTTAGGAATTCGCTCAGGTATTCCAAGAAGATCTAAACAGAATCCAGAAGTGGGTGGAAACCTGGCTAATGGTATTTAAAATGGCAAAGTGTAAAGCTCTGCATGTGGGAAGTACAAATTTAGGACTTTAGGATTATTTACTGATTATTAGCAAAATGAGAACGCCAGGTGAGCAGGTGAGACACGTGGTCAGGCTGAGGCTGATGAAATGGTCAGAGCAGCGATGGGTGTTGCAGAGACAGTTATTAAATAGCACCCCATACCCAGCTGATCTTCAGAATGCAAACTCATTTGGTAACAATGGACGAAGATGACTCATGCCCACCACAAGACAGTAATGATGTCGCACACACTCGCCGAGGATCTTTAAGTTATTATGTATTTCACTGTGGGTCTCAGGCTGCGGCTGAAACTGAGGTTTCTCAATAGCGCTGGCTACTGTGGGCCAACCTGAGACTCTGAAACAGGCAGGCAGGCAGGCAGTGCTCAGGGAGGTTCTACCAGTAACATTAACCAAAAATATTCTGAGAGGCCATGCTGCATATTTTGTTAATAATTCATGTTTAGTAATTAATAAATCATAATAATTCTCAACTTTGAATGGCCAAACCTTAAAAGTAAAAAAAAAAAAAAAACCTTATTCAAATTTCAAAAAATTTCAAATGCTTTGCACAACAAGAACACATTATTCACAGATTACAGTACATTTTTCTCATCAACATTTTTAAAAGTCCAGGTAGCTTAATAAATAAACACTAAAGGACTAAAAACACACTGGCTATCGCTTTCTGCTATCTCCACAATGGAGTTCACTATGCAGAAGATCTGTAGAGATTATTTTTTCTCCCCAGTTTGTCTTCAGGGCTGTTCCAAACACTGTTATGATTTAATGCTCCAGAAACGGCACAGGCTGGGGTGTGCTTTGAGAAATAAATGAATGGCAGACGCTGCAAACAAAAATCAGTGTTCAATGCTAGCCAGGCTCGTCTGTTAAACATTATGATGCATTTTAGGCTATTTAAGACCAACCAGGCAGAAGTGGCTGGTGCTATTCGTCGCGGTTTTCCTCATGGCCTCACAGTATAATAGAGTTATTCCTTCACACCTGTTCATATTTCTGATGCATATTTCATGCAGGTATTCTCGAGAGCAGATGCACCTGTACACTGGGCATGTTGTGCTTCCGGGTCATTGGCGCAGAGGCCGCTGGTCGAGGCAAGGCTGCTTCCTGCACCCGTGTGTCCTTTTGTGCTGAAGCAGGTATGGTGGTGCTGCAGCAACCCGGCCGATCCAGTCAGGTGAGCCAGGTAAGACAGGTGAGCCAGGTGAGCCTTCTATTCTGGCCCCGATCACAAGCTCCGCCTTCCCACGCTCAGGCATGTTTGACACAGCTCTGATTCTGACATTCTTATGTCTTATATCAGCATAATGATGCGATAATTATGTTCCTGACATGATGGATATTAGTGTAAACACAAATGATTTATGAGAAATCATGTCTCAGCACGCATATGCAGTTTGTTCGGTTACCAGCTTCGAACTGCTGTTGTACTCCTCCTATATGCAATATGGCTGTGTTTTTAAACAACATCTATACTCAACATGGTTCTGTTTCTTCAAAACAGCTTGTATTATATTATTATATTACAATATTATGTTATACAGAATCTATAGTGACAATGACTGTTTTATGTAAAGTATTCATTCTCTAGCCTGACCCAGCGTTATCTCTCTGTGCTCACAGTGTAATGCTCGACAGGGTGGGTTCTGATGCTGATGCTTTAGATGCCGAGCCAGAAAAGCCAGCAAACATTCACTGGAACTAACGTTATGCAGGCAGTAAATACACAGAGCCCGCTAGCGCTCCACCAGCTATTTACCCGCCAGCTAGCTACCCACCAGCTATCTATCCGCCAGCTAGCACACTGCCAGCTAGCTACCCGCCAGCTAGCGCCCCGCCAGCTAGCACCCCGCCAGCCAGCGCCCTGCCAGCTAGCTACCCGCCAGCCAGCGCCCTGCCAGCTAGCTACCCGCCGGCCAGCGCCCTGCCAGTTAGCTACCCGCCAGCTAGCGCCCTGCCAGCTAGCACCCCACCAGCTAGCTACCCGCCAGCCAGTGCCCTGCCAGCTAGCTACCCACCAGCTAGCTACCCACCAGCCTGCCTCTAGCCAGACTTGTGCTGACTTGCAAAGCCCTGGCAACGTCTCCTCCTCCTTCTTATTAATATTACTGAAAAAGTGAAACAAATCATCCACTGTGCAATTATGAATCACTCCCAGTCTTCCAAGTACACACATATATGTTGTGCTTGATGAGTGTTGTCTTCAGCACACCAGTGAACGGAGTATCCCATATTATTTAACCCTTTGAAATAGGCAGGTTTTTGAGAAAAAAAATTTTCCTCAAAATTCCAAATCAGTGTTCTAGAACTCCGCTGCTCTTCACTGATAGTGAATGTTACATCAGCATTAGGATGTTCAGGTAAGAATTTGCGATCTTACACCAGAACAGATTAAGGCAACCATACCTTTTTCCAGTGACCCTTCTGTCATGAGCTACCCCTGCTGTCCACCAGAGGCCGCCTGTTTTCCCTTTTTCTTCTGTATCTTATCCAGTCTGTGTTGTTTGTAATTACTCGATTATTGGTTCTTGTTAGCCTGCAGCGTCTGTTCGTTTAAGTGAGTATCTGCAGGTGTTTCTCTGTGTTCACCCTGTTGCGTCTTGGTGTGAACAGCCCCAGTTCAGTATAAGACCTTTCTGTTTCCAGCTTCTTGTGTATGTTACCAGTGTTTTTCTTGTTTTCTTCTGTTTTTGCCTCCTGTAATTTTTGCGTATTTTTGCCTGAAACTAAGTATATTTTTTGGATTTTACTGCCTCAATTCTGAGTCTCTCAGTACTTGGGTCCACACTCTGACACCTTCCGGGGCTGAAGTACCTGGATTTGCATGAATTTAAAGTGTCACATTTTTGAATCCCTGAGCAAAAACATTACATTTTTAAACTCATTTTAAAAGGTTTGTACATACATATGAACTACACATCCTGAATTGTAGAATAATACAAATTCAAAACAGGAAATGAATATTCACAATGTTTGCTTGGTGCTGGTTACTTTGACATCATACCCTGTCATCTCACCCTACTTCTACTTATACTGATACTTTTCCAAATATATTTCCAGATCACAGAACGATTTGGATAAAATTGTTTTTCCTTAATACTCTACTGACACCTAGTGGTTATGCTGTAGTAGTACAGCTACCATGTCCAGAGAATGTTCCTCACATCTGGAGAAGAGTAAACTTCAGCACACCAACACCATGGGCTCAATTTTGGTCATGCATTTGGATGTGGGAAATTGAATATGTTCATACATGTTTCACTAATTCCACAGTAAGATGCTCATACAAGTGTGAAACACATACCACAGTAACACGCTGATACATGTTGGACTCACAGAAGCATGCTGCTGCAGATGAAGGATGAGCTACATTTACACGTGACCTATGACCTACGGGTGCGTCGCAAGGAATCAGACCTGAGCAGCAGTGTCCAATCATATATAAGCAGGCCTGGTGGGGGTGCACAGCAGTGTCCAATGATATCTGAGCAGTGCTGGTGGGGGTACACAGCAGTGCCCAAAGGTATCTGAGCAGGGCTGGTGGGGGTACACAGCAGTGTCCAATGATATCTGAGCAGGGCTGGTGGGGGTACACAGCAGTGTCCAATCATATCCGAGCAGGGCCGGTGTGGGTGCACAGCAGTGTCCAATCATATCCGAGCAGGGCCGGTGGGGGTGCACAGCAGAGCCAATCATATCCGAGCAGGGCCGGTGGGGGTGCTAAGACGTCTGATTTTAGTCATCAAGGTTGTGTTTATTAGTTGAATGAGGGGACACTGCTGGGATAAAACAAAAACCTGCACCCTTTTCAAGACCAAGCCTGGACACATCCAGCATATAAGCAGCAGAGTGATTTCAGAGGTATTAAGAATAAAACAACTCTAATACATGCTACATAGTGAATGGACAGTTAATGGCACCTGGAATATCAGTACAACAACATTCTCGATCAACTTTGATATTTTTCATACTTATAACCGACTCAAATACGCATTATGCTGTAATATCACAAAATAAAATTGCTCAAGTTTAAATGGATGTTTCATCATCTTTGTTCAGAGAAACTTAGCGAAGTTGGAATTACGAAAGTACGTTCACATACAAAGGTTCAGAGAAATAAAATATCAGGTCAGGTTAAAACATGACCAACCTGTACTCTCAAACACACATTACACCTCTCCTGGGGCAGGCAGCTCTTCTGTCACTCATAAGGTAAGACACAGACACACACACACACGAGCTGTCAATCATAAGGTAAGACACAGACACACACACATACTGATCCAGTGATGGCTGAGGTGTCAAACATAAGACAGGCACACACACAGACCAAGACCAAGGCGCACATGAACTAAAACAGTGTCTGACAGATGTGCGAATATTGCAGAGACAAGTGCTTCACATGCACCAGGAGATACCTGAACAACCTGGAGATACCTGAACAACCTGGAGATACCTGAACAACCAGGAGATACCTGAATGACCAGGAGATACCTGAAGAACCTCCTAACTGAACACTGAAAGCAAAAGACATAAAGCTATCTGTCTTGTCAAACCGCTTCTGTTACAAATACAAAATGCTGTTTCTTATGTTAATTTTACACTTATTGATTATAAATGAACCTCCCTGACACTTTGGCCATTTCTTGTATTTCTGAGGGAAAGGTAACACTGATGCGCTCCACTGCTAGAAAAATAATGCCATAATAACAATAAAATAATGCCAAGTGATTATAATGTAATAAATAATAAATCCTACTATTTAATTTCATTACTTTCAGTAAACAGTGCACTGTGAACACTGGCCTGCACAAATTTCCCACAAAGAAACATGTAATTAACTTGAGTTTTATAATGCCTATTTTACTCATATTTACTCTTGCAGTTTATTCTGGCTTCTTGCTGACTGGCCAGAAGCCCAGTAGGGCAGTGCGTGATTGGCCAGGAGCCGAGCAGGCGAGCGCGTGATTGGCCAGGAGCTATCTGTGGGTGTGGCCTGTTGAACAGAGGGTGGGGTTAGCATTATGAGGGAGGAAGCAGTTTGCCTGTGGGTGTGGCCTGTGGAACAGTGGGTGGGGTTAGAGGGATGTGTCTGTGAGCATGTAGGAGGGATTAGTGTAGTTCCTGTAGGGGAGGACCCCGTTCAGCTCCACAGGGGAGGGAAGGGTGCAGGTCTGCTCAGGACGTCCCACAGACGCAGCCCCGCCCAACAGGAACGTGAAGGAGTTGGCAGACGTGGGCGTGTCCAGAGACGGGTCGAGGCTTTCGACCCCCGGAGACCCGGGGCAGCGGGGGGGGTGGGGCTGGTAGCCATCGTCCGCCCACAGCGGGAGGGCATGCGGGGGTGCTGAAATCTGGGGCTTGTACTCCTCAGGGGGTGGGACACCCTGTGTGGGCATCAGAGGGGTACACACCGCTGTGTAGGTGACCCCTGTGCGCCTGGTCTCCAGGGAGGGGGCAGGGGGGGCCGGGGGGGCCGGGGGGACACACCCATAGGACCTCCTGCCCGGTGCCTGCTGGTAGCACCCGATGTAGGGGGGGCAGCTGGAGTCTGTGTCAGGTGGGAACCAACACCCCCCTTTCTCCTCACCATGATCTACTCCCGAATTCTCAGCCAGGTGCGACATTATTTCAATGCTGTCATAGGGGATGTGCATGGGTTCCATCCCCTGGTAGCTTAAAATCTGAGAAGAGCAGTTAGAGACCAGAGTTAACATCCATCCTTATCTGACCTCACCTATTCACCTCCATTAACATCTATTCACCTCTACTGACATCTATTCACCCCCATTAACATCTATTCACATCCATTTGCAACTAATTACCTCCATTAACATCTGTTCACCTTTATTCACATCTCTTCAGCTCTGTTCACATCTATTCACCTCGATTAACATCTATTAACATCTACTCACCTCCATTAACCTCCAGTCACAATCACTCACTTCCAGAAAGACAGAGACAGGTACAGAGCAGGTGTGGGATGGCAGAAGCACAAGGGCATTGTGGGACACCAGAAGCACAGGGGCATTGTGGGAGGCAGAAGCACAGGGGCATTGTGGGACACCAGAAGCACAAAGGCATTGTGGGACACCAGAAGTACAGGGGCATTGTGGGAAACCAGAAGCACAGGGGCATTGTGGGACACTAGAAGCACAGGGGCATTGTGGGAAACCAGAAGCACAGGGGCAGTGTGGGACACCAGAAGCACAGGGGCATTGTGGGACTGAAGACTCACTGGTGTTGTTGCCCAGTTATGGGACAGCTTTGGCCGGGGAATGTCAGAGTAGAACTTCTCCTTCATCCTGTTACACAGAGAGAGAAACAGGAAGTCAAAGTCGTGAGACTCACATATTCAACACAGTCTTCTCTGTCACAATTTCATGAGAAAAACAGAACACCTTCCCCACTCAGAGTGGATCTGATTGAATCTGAGGTCTACAGACAAGTAACCGACGTGTGAAAATGGTCTTCCCCGAAAACAAAAACAAAGCAGCTTCCTCTCCTACCATTTCCTCTTGCGGTAGCAGGTTACAGTGGTGAGGATGAGGACACAGGCCATTGTACCCAGGGAAATGAGCATTACGGAGATCAGCGAATCAGCTGCAGAAAAAGAGAGCAAACGGCATTCCATGTTTCACACAGCCAATAGGAAAGGGGGCCTCTCGCCACATCCCTGAACATTTACATACTGCTGTCAGTCCCAATGAGTTTCCATCATTACTCACAGTGCTGCCACTCAAAAGTCACATGACTGATTAGTCATGTGGTTATAGAGTAGCATACACAAACACAAGCATAGTAAAATGATAGTGTGGATATAGTAATGTTGTTCCATAATACTGTAATTACAAAGTGATTATAAGAAAGTGTACTTTAACTGTAGTGTAGTAAAATGGTACTTCAGTTATATAGTGATGTGGTTATATAGTAGTGCAGTTGTATAGCAATGTAGTTATATAGTACAGCAGTTGTATAGTAATGTGGTTATATAGTACTGCAGTTGTATGGTAATGTAGTTATATAGTACAGCAGTTGTATAGTAATGTAGTTATATAGTACTGTAGTTGTATAGTAATGTAGTTATATAGCACTGTAGTTGTTTAGTAATGTAGTTATATAGTGGTGTAGTTGTATAGTAATGCAGTTATATAGTACAACAGTTATATGTTAATGTAGTTATATAGTCATGTATTTAAATAGCTGGACTTGGCTGTGCATCATGCAATCGTAATAGATGTTAGCCACAATTACAGGATGTCCCGTGAAATAACACCACAACCCACCCTCCCCCCCCCTCCCCCCAAAACCTGTGTGCTGTGTCATATAATCCTACATGTCCACAGCAGACCTGGTTCAAATGAGGACCCAAAATATTGGAACCCTTTAGTAATACTCTGTGCCAAAGAAAAGAAAGCATTCCTCCTTACAGACAAAAAAGTAGCATCTGTTTTCATTCAAATTGAGAACAAAAGGTTTACATTGCTGTGGCGGCATGTTCTATTTGATGATGGATCTGGAGTAAAGCTTTCGGTTTTCCCCATCTAAAGAGTAATTTGACCCAGGTTTGGTCCACGGTAGCCCCATAGTCTGTAGCATGTCAGGCTTACACACAATGCACTGAGATTGCCAAGTTTCACTGCATCAGACGTGCTCACTCAGCTCAACACACAACACTGTGCAGAGCTGGAGGTGGAACTGCCCCTTGTCAAAAGAGGCCAAGGTCCAGCACTGGCCAACACAGGCAACTACAGGAAACAGGGGACACCCAAACCCCATCCTGTGGAGTCACAGGGACTGGAAGGTTTCATCGCTGCCCAGCAATAGGGCAATAACTCACCCACTCCATGGCTCTAAACTGGTAGTTGATTTTAAGACGAAGACAACTAGGACTAGGGTGGGAAATCCCAGCTTAGGACAAGCACGGATTTGTGAATGATGGGGTACAGGCACCATTTCCGAGTAGCCAGCCTTGGGGTGACTGAGTCTGAGACGCTAAAAAGGGGGTGGAATGGCACTCACAGTAAGGGCTGAGCTGAATAGAGACCACAGCGCCGCTCCCCTCCCCCGCCGCTGTGAAGGCCCTCACTGTGAAGGTGTAGTGACCCAGGGGCAGGTTTCTCACGGTGTAGCCTCTCGCCTCTGGGTCTGTGATGTTCTCTGGCAAGGAAAGAGCGAAAGATGACCCAGCAAGACAAGATAAACCAGGTGTCCCCAGTCTTATCCGAAAACGGCCTGCGTGGGTGCCGGTTTCTGCTTTAGCCCCGCCGTAAGACACCTGATTGTACTTATAGAGGTCTTGATTGAGGATCATGATTAGTTAACTAGGTGTCGCAGCGCTGGGCTGAAACAGACACCTGCACGCACAGCGGCCATTTTTGCTGTTAGGTCAGGGTGGTCCTCTGTGGAGGTAGCTGAGCTCAGATCTGTTTCTGTGGAGGTCACTGAGCTCAGAGCTGTTTCTGTGGAGCTAGCCTGAGCTCAGATCTGTTTCTGTGGAGCTAACTGAGCTCAGAGCTGTTTCTGTGGAGCTAGCCTGAGCTCAGATCTGTTTCTGTGGAGCTAGCCTGAGCTCAGATCTGTTTCTGTGGAGGTCACTGAGCTCAGAGCTGTTTCTGTGGAGGTCACTGAGCTCAGAGCTGTTTCTGTGGAGGTCACTGAGCTCAGCTCTGTTTCTGTGGAGGCAGCTGAGCTCAGATCTGTTTCTGTGGAGGTCACTGAGCTCAGAGCTGTTTCTGTGGAGCTAGCCTGAGCTCAGATCTGTTTCTGTGGAGCTAACTGAGCTCAGAGCTGTTTCTGTGGAGCTAGCCTGAGCTCAGATCTGTTTCTGTGGAGCTAACTGAGCTCAGAGCTGTTTCTGTGGAGCTAGCCTGAGCTCAGATCTGTTTCTGTGGAGCTAGCCTGAGCTCAGATCTGTTTCTGTGGAGGTCACTGAGCTCAGAGCTGTTTCTGTGGAGGTCACTGAGCTCAGAGCTGTTTCTGTGGAGGTCACTGAGCTCAGCTCTGTTTCTGTGGAGCTAGCCTGAGCTCAGATCTGTTTCTGTGGAGGTCACTGAGCTCAGAGCTGTTTCTGTGGAGGTCACTGAGCTCAGATCTGTTTCTGTGGAGGTCACTGAGCTCACATCTGTTTCTGTGGAGGTCACTGAGCTCAGATCTGTTTCTGTGGAGGTCACTGAGCTCACATCTGTTTCTGTGGAGGTCACTGAGCTCACATCTGTTTCTGTGGAGGTCACTGAGCTCAGAGCTGTTTCTGTGGAGGTCACTGAGCTCAGAGCTGTCCCCGTTTTGCCAGCATCTGCTTTGTGGTGATTGAACGCTGTGCCTGACTGAGCATACCTGAGACCAGGCCCGAAGCGGAGGCCCAATGGACCGAATATCCGCGGATGAGCCCCCGCTGACCCTCCAGGGGAACCTCGTCCCAGCGGAGCCGCACTTCGGACCCACTCTGCTTCACCTCCAGATTCTGCACTGGCTGGTCAGGGGCTGCTCACGGAGCACAGAGGGGGAGGGGTAGTGGGTGGGAGGGACACGGGGCCCCTGCTTTTAGTATGTGTGATTCCTATGTTCTCATGTTCCACATGGGCTGAGTTCTCATTATGGATTCTTATGTTCTCATGTTCTAGATGGGCTGAATTCTTATGGGCTGAATGACCTGCTGTGTAAAAGGTTCTGTAAGTCACTCCGGATAAGTGCGTCTGCTAAATACCTGTAATGTAATGTAATATAATGTAATGTTCTCTTCATTATGGATTCTTATGGGCTGAATGGCCTGTTCTCCTCAGTATAGATGGTTATAAGCTGAATGGCCTGTTCTCCTCAGTATGGATGGTTATGTTGTAAGACAGAAGCCCAGCAGAGCTCACCCCTCTCCTCACTGTACTCCTCCCTCCTGGCCAGCAGCTCCAAGATGCCCTGACTGCAGTTGTAGATGGACAGTGAGTACTTCAGCCCTGCTGTGAAGCACTCTGAGGCAGAAGAACAAATGGAGAGAGTGAGGCGATCCATTCTCTGCTCTGACCTACAGTAGCACACAATGGCAGCGTAGTATAATAGGTAAGGAGCTGGTCTTGTAACCTAAAGGTCACAGGTTTGATTCCCAGGTAGGACACTGCCGTTGTACCCTTGAGCAAGGTACTTAACCAGCATTGCTTCAGTATATATCCAGCTGTATAAATGGATGCAATGTAAATGCTATGTACAAAAAAGTTGTGTAGATAAATGCCTGTAATGTAATGTAACAACCGACACCCACCAACAGCATATGGCATTAAATAATCACACAACAACACACACTTAATACATTAACACTGCTGACCAGTTACATACATTAACTTTGGCATCAGTAATGTAATATAATCTTACCTATTGATATCAGTAATGTAATATAATTTTACCTGTTGATATCAGTGAAGTAATATAATTTTACCGGTTGATATCAGTGATGTAATGTAATTTTACCAGTTGAGATCAGTGATGTAATGTAATTTTACCGGTTGAGATCGGTGATGTAATATAATTTTACCAGTTGAGATCAGTGATGTAATATAATTTTACCGGTTGAGATCAGTGATGTAATGTAATTTTACCAGTTGAGATCAGTGATGTAATGTAATTTTGCCGGTTGATATCAGTGATGTAATATAATTTTACCAGTTGAGATCAGTGATGTAATGTAATTTTACCGGTTGAGATCAGTGATGTAATTTTGCCGCTTGATATCAGTGATGTAATATCATTTTACCAGTTGAGATCAGTGATGTAATGTAATTTTACCGGTTGAGATCAGTGATGTAATGTAATTTTACCAGTTGAGATCAGTGATGTAATGTAATTTTGCCGGTTGATATCAGTGATGTAATGTAATTTTATCAGTTGAGATCAGTGATGTAATGTAATTTTACCGGTTGAGATCGGTGATGTAATATAATTTTACCGGTTGAGATCAGTGATGTAATATCATTTTGCCGGTTGAGATCAGTGATGTAATGTAATTTTACGGGTTGAGATCAGTGATGTAATGTAATTTCTGGTTCCCATGGTGACCGACTGAAGGGGAGGCTCTGGTCTCAGACTCACCAGGTGGAATCCTGGCCCAGGTGCGTTGAGCTGGCACCCTCACCCACTCCACCGTACGGCCACGCCCGCTGTGGGCGGGGCTCCACTCCACAGCGTACCCGCAGGTCGCGTTGGCGCTGGCAGGCCAGGACAGGTTGAAGCCGCCGCCGGAGCCAGGGATTATGGAAACACTGGCTGTACCGCCTACAGACACAGGATCAGCACAGCTAACACAGGCTGCAGACACAGGATCAGCACAGCTAACACAGGCTGCAGACACAGGATCAGCACAGCTAACACAGGCTGCAGACACAGGATCAGCACAGCTAACACAGGCTGCAGACACAGGATCAGCACAGCTAACAGGCTGCAGACACAGGATCAGCACAGCTAACACAGGCTGCAGACACAGGATCAGCACAGCTAACAGGCTGCAGACACAGGATCAGCACAGCTAACAGGCTGCAGACACAGGATCAGCACAGCTAACACAGGCTGCAGACACAGGATCAGCACAGCTAAGATAGGCTGCAGACACAGGATCAGCACAGCTAACACAGGCTGCAGACACAGGATCAGCACAGCTAA
This sequence comes from Anguilla rostrata, assembly GCF_018555375.3. Classification (NCBI taxonomy): domain Eukaryota; kingdom Metazoa; phylum Chordata; class Actinopteri; order Anguilliformes; family Anguillidae; genus Anguilla; species Anguilla rostrata. The sequence continues at coordinate 1,018,778 of NC_057946.1, read as the reverse complement.
CAGGCTGCAGACACAGGATCAGCACAGCTAACACAGGCTGCAGACACTGGATCAGCACAGCTAACACAGGCTGCAGACACAGGATCAGCACAGCTAAGATAGGCTGCAGACACAGGATCAGCACAGCTAACACAGGCTGCAGACACAGGATCAGCAGAGCTAACACAGGCTGCAGACACAGGATCAGCACAGCTAACACAGGCTGCAGACACAGGATCAGCACAGCTAAGATAGGCTGCAGACACAGGATCAGCACAGCTAAGATAGGCTGCAGACACAGGATCAGCACAGCTAACACAGGCTGCAGACACAGGATCAGCACAGCTAACACAGGCTGCAGACACAGCACAGCCCAGGGCACTGGATCAGCACAGCTAACACAGGCTGCAGACACAGAAGGATTTCAGCCAGCTTTTTGAGTGATAAGATGCTATAGAAATAGATGTATGTAAATGCTAAAATTTTACTATGCTTATACATCTCTTCCTGAGGACCCCGTTCTAGACTCATGTCATGTGCACCTGATCAGGCTCCTCTACCTGTGCAACCAGGTGGCCCACTCACCTGCGAGCTCAGCAAAGCCAACGCTGGAGGGAGGGGAGGAGCCGGCCCCGTTGAAGGCTGTAACCGTGACGACCCCGTGTCCCAGGTCCTGGAGGAGGAGGCTGTGCTTCTCTGGGGGCAGCTTGGAGCTCCGCCTTCCCCTCAGGGAGCTGTCCCAGGACACCTCGTAGCCCCGAATCCGGCCGTGACTCTCACTGGCCGAGAGAGGCTGGCCAAAACGGGAGAGAGAGGCATGTCGCTCAGTCCCTGTTCAGCACCTGCTCAGTACCTGCTACCTGTTCAGTACCTGTTCAGTATCTGCCTCCTGCTCAGTACCTGTTCAGTACCTGCTTCCTTCTCAGCACCTGCTCAGTATCTGCTTCCTGCTCAGTACCTGTTCAGTACCTGCTACCTGCTCAGTACCTGTTCAGTACCTGCTTCCTTCTCAGCACCTGCTCAGTACCTGCTACCTGTTCAGTACCTGTTCAGTATCTGCTACCTGCTCAGTACCTGTTCAGTATCTGCTACCTGCTCAGTACCTGTTCAGTATCTGCTACCTGCTCAGTACCTGTTCAGTACCTACTACCTGCTCAGTACCTGTTCAGTACCTGCTACCTGTTCAGTCCCTGTTCAGCACCTGCTCAGTACCTGCTTCCTGTTCAGTACCTGCTACCTGTTTAGTACCTGGCAAAAAGGTGAGAAAGTCAGAAAGTCCTTCTTCCACCCATGAACTCAGCCAGCTGATTTCACTAATTAGTTCTGCCTCCTGGCTGAAGAATTGAGCTAATTAGCAAATCCAGGTGATTGGAACACTATCCTGAGGAGGACTTTTACTTTCTGAACCTGACTGTCAGCACAGTGTTATTGCAGTGCACCGTAGCGCACTGTCAGCACAGTGTTACTGCAGTGCACTGTAGCGCACTGTCAGCACAGTGTTATTGCAGTGCACCGTAGCGCACTGTCAGCACAGTGTTACTGCAGTGCACTGTAGCGCACTGTCAGCACAGTGTAATTGCAGTGCACTGTAGCGCACTGTCAGCACAGTGTTACTGCAGTGCACTGTAGCGCACTGTCAGCAGTGTTATTGCAGTGCACTGTAGCGCACTGTCAGCACAGTGTAATTGCAGTGCACCGTAGCGCACTGTCAGCACAGTGTAATTGCAGTGCACTGTAGCGCACTGTCAGCACAGTGTAATTGCAGTGCACTGTAGCGCACTGTCAGCACAGTGTTACTGCAGTGCACTGTAGCGCACTGTCAGCACAGTGTTACTGCAGTGCACTGTAGCACACTGTCAGCACAGTGTAATTGCAGTGCACTGTAGCGCACTGTCAGCACAGTGTTACTGCAGTGCACTGTAGCGCACTGTCAGCAGTGTTATTGCAGTGCACTGTAGCGCACTGTCAGCACAGTGTTATTGCAGTGCACTGTAGCACACTGTCAGCAGTGTTACTGCAGTGCACTGTAGCGCACTGTCAGCACAGTGTTACTGCAGTGCACTGTAGCGCACTGTCAGCAGTGTTACTGCAGTGCACTGTCAGCACAGTGTTACTGCAGTGCACTGTAGCGCACTGTCAGCACAGTGTTACTGCAGTGCACTGTAGCGCACTGTCAGCACAGTGTTACTGCAGTGCACTGTAGCGCACTGTCAGCAGTGTTATTGCAGTGCACTTTAGCGCACTGTCAGCACAGTGTAATTGCAGTGCACTGTAGCGCACTGTCAGCACAGTGTTACTGCAGTGCACTGTAGCGCACTGTCAGCACAGTGTTATTGCAGTGCACCGTAGCGCACTGTCAGCACAGTGTAATTGCAGTGCACTGTAGCGCACTGTCAGCAGTGTTACTGCAGTGCACTGTAGCGCACTGTCAGCACAGTGTTACTGCAGTGCACTGTAGCGCACTGTCAGCACAGTGTTACTGCAGTGCACTGTAGCGCACTGTCAGCACAGTGTTATTGCAGTGCACTGTAGCGCACTGTCAGCACAGTGTTACTGCAGTGCACTGTAGCGCACTGTCAGCACAGTGTTACTGCAGTGCACTGTAGCGCACTGTCAGCACAGTGTTACTGCAGTGCACTGTAGCGCACTGTCAGCACAGTGTTATTGCAGTGCACTGTAGCGCACTGTCAGCACAGTGTTACTGCAGTGCACTGTAGCGCACTGTCAGCACAGTGTAATTGCAGTGCACTGTAGCGCACTGTCAGCACAGTGTTACTGCAGTGCACTTTAGCGCACTGTCAGCACAGTGTAATTGCAGTGCACTGTAGCGCACTGTCAGCACAGTGTTACTGCAGTGCACTTTAGCGCACTGTCAGCACAGTGTTATTGCAGTGCACTCTAGCGCACTGTCAGCAGTGTAATTGCAGTGCACTGTAGCGCACTGTCAGCACAGTGTAATTGCAGTGCACTGTAGCGCACTGTCAGCACAGTGTTACTGCAGTGCACTGTAGCGCACTGTCAGCACAGTGTTACTGCAGTGCACTTTAGCGCACTGTCAGCACAGTGTTATTGCAGTGCACTCTAGCGCACTGTCAGCAGTGTAATTGCAGTGCACTGTAGCGCACTGTCAGCACAGTGTAATTGCAGTGCACTGTAGCGCACTGTCAGCACAGTGTAATTGCAGTGCACTGTAGCGCACTGTCAGCACACACACACAGGGGACCAGTACAGAGTTGATGAAGCGCGCTTACCCTCCACAGGATGAGAGCTGAGTGGCTGCCGTTCATCTGCATCCAGACATCCAGAGCACTGGGACCTGGAGACACAAACGCAGTCTGATGCCCCCGAATCAGGAGAAATCAGCGCCATGTCGTGCGTGTGTGTGTGTGTGTGTGTGTGTGCGTACGTGTGTGTGTATGTGCGTGCGTGTGTGTGTGTACATGTGTGTGCATGTGTGTGTGCATGTGTGCAAGTGTGTGTGTGTGTGTGTGTGTGGGTGCATGTGTGCGTGTGTGTATGTGTACATGTGTGTGCATGAATGCGTGTGTGTGTGCGTGTGTGCATGTGTGCATGTGTACATGTGTGTGCATGAATGCGTGTGTGTGTGTGTGCGTGTGTGTGTGTACATGTGTGTGCATGTGTGTGCATGTGTGCGTGTGTGTGCGTGTGTGTATGTGTACGTGTGTGCATGTGTGCGTGTGTATGTGTACATGTGTGTGCATGTGTGTGTGCGTGTATGTGTACGTGTGTGCATGTGTGCGTGTGCGTGTGAATGTGTGTGCATGCGTATGCGTGTGCGTGTGTGTGCATGCGTGCATGTGTGTGTTTGTGTGTATGCACGTGTGTATATTCTACACTGATACACTCCTGTAAATATCCTACACTGATAAACTCCTGTAAACATCCTACACTCACACACTCCTGTAAATATCCTACACTGATACACTCCTGTAAATATCCCAGATCGTGCAGACTCTACAGCCCTGCTCAGATACTCACGGTCCTCTTTGGTCTTGAATTTGAAGAAACTCCAGTCACTCCAATTCCAAAAATTCTGCTGTGTCCCACATCTAATCTGCAGGCTGTAATTCCTGCCCGGCTGCAGGTCGCGCAGTACCAGCTCTGACAGCCCGCGTCCCGTATAGTTACTCTGCACAGGAACAGCCAAACCAAATTCTGACCACATTATAAAGTACGGTTCCAAATCCTAAATCATAACTGAAGAGAATATAACTGGTGGTATTAATGCTTTGAATAGTAGGATTTCTGGAATGCTTTTTCAAAGTTCTCTGTCAGTGTTCTAGAACTCCACCGCTTTCAGTCACCAGCAGCGACTGTTACATCAGCATTAGAATGTTCAGGTAAGAACATTCTAATGCTAATACTTGTACTTTTACAAGGTCGAAAAAGATGAATTCACAGAAGTCATAAGTGAACTTTTATTCTGCTTCTTTTGAAGTGCAGATAAGTCTTTACCTGCCCATGCACCCCTTTGGGAAAGGCCCTACCCCTTCCAAAGAAAAACAGGGTGTTGCTGTGATATAACAGCCAGTTAAAGTGAATGACTTTACGAATGATTATGATGTTGAGATATGATTTATGGATTTGTCTGGCAATGGCCATGGACTGAAAATCTCACTGAGCAGTTCTTAGGATTTTCATCACATTCCCACCCACTTTTCCCAGAAAACCACAGTTTTCACAAGATGACAATATATGGTATGTCATACTTTTACATACACTGTACATGCTCCATCCTACTTTTACACACATTCCACACACTACATCCTACTTTTACATACATTCCACACACTACACATACATTTCACACACTAACACAGCTACTGCCTCTTCTCTCCACCCCTGCTCCTTCTCACTAAGCCCCACCCCTTCCCTGCAGGCTCAGTCAGTCACTCACTAAGCCCTGCCCCTTCCCCCCAGTCCCAGTCAGTCACTCACTAAGCCCCGCCCCTTCCCCTCCCACAGTCCTCCAAGCCTGCTCCCAGTCCGTCACCTCCTAGCCGCCTCCAGTCAGTCCATCCTAGCCCCCTTCCCCCAGGCCTGGTCAGTCACTCACTAAGCCCCGCCCCTTCCCACCAGGCCCGGTCAATCACTCACTAAGCCCCGCCCCTTCCCCCAGTCCCAGTCAGTCACTCACTAAGCCCCGCCCCTTCCCCCCAGGCCCGGTCAGTCACTCACTAAGCCCCGCCCCTTCTCCCCAATCCCAGTCAGTCACTCACTAAGCCCCGCCCCTTCCCCCCAGTCCCAGTCAGTCACTCACTAAGCCCCACCCCTTCCCCCAGTCCCAGTCAGTCACTCACTAAGCCCCGCCCCTTCCCCCCAGTCCCAGTCAGTCACTCACTGTGTTGGTGAGCCCGCTGTGCATCAGCTGGACCTGGCACAGAAGGTGCAGATTTTCATAGGCCTTCACTGCCCATCTCCACTGGACACTGGCGTTCCAAGCATTCACCTCAGCTGATGGCTCTCTGAAAGGAGGCTGCATGCGCACTGTGGACAGACCAAACTTATTTTGTGCCAACGCTCCCACCTTATGTGATGTCCACGTATGGGACGGTACTGGCCTGGTTGAAGGTCTACAGCTGGGCTGCCCAACCCTGTTCCTGGAGATCTACTCTCCTGTAGGTTTCAACCCTAATCTGGCACACCTGATTCTACTAATTAGCAGCTCAGTGGAATCTCCAGCTGTTGAATGAGGTATGCTTTGATGGAGCGGAAGGATGACAGATGCAGGAACAGGGCTGGGCAGCCGAGGTTTACAGACTAATGATGAGTTCCACAGCTCATAGGGTCTCTGTTCATAGCCATGCTCTGTTCCGATGAAGCTACGAGACGCTTTAATGTATATGCATTTAGGACACCATATTTACATCACTCAATCTTTATGCACACATTTCTCAGTCTTTTATTTGTCTTATTCTCATCATTCAGATGTTAAGAACTGAATGAACAGCCATTATCCCCTCCGAGTCACGGGCTCGGAAGCGGTGGCAGTGGTGATGTCACTGGAAGGCTGCGTCTGGCGGAGCCCACCTCTGTGATTCAGGTCTGCCGTGTCTGTGAGCACCAGGCTGCCGAGCGGGTTCGAGGCCTTCAGGGTCCTGTTCCTCTCGCACAGGCCCTCGCAAGGCTTGCACCGGAATGACGGCTTCCTCACTCGACTGGCCTGCGAACAGTTCCTGGAAGCAGTGGTGGAAGGAGGAAATCGGCCGCCATGTTGCAAGAGCGTTAGCCAACAGCACAACGGGAACAAGTCAGCAAGCCAAGAGTTACATAACCTAAGGAAGAGCTGGGCGGAAAACACACACGAACAACAGAGCAGGATAAATCCCTTTACATTTCACTACAGACTCTGCTCTTTAGGTAGACAGGTACCTTCCGTTCAAGGTATAGTTTGTGCGCCGATTCCCATACAGCTTCGTCTGCCGCCCTGGGTTCCAGTGACACTCCACAGACTCCAGGTCTGTTTCACAAACCAAGGCGTGGTCGTCAGGGGGGTCTGGGGGTGGGGGAAAGGCCCAAAAATCACACGGTGCACGCTGGTCCAATCGCTGAACAGTCACATGGTTCAGGCTGGTCCAATCACAGAACAGCTACGTGGTTCAGGCTGGTCCATTCACTGAACAATCACAGCTATTGGTTCTAGCTCCTGCAACCCTCCGAAGTGCGCAATTTAAACTGTCTTTCCAATATTTATGGACAAATATAAATGTACACATACAGCCATTCACAGATCACCCAGTCATCCGGATTCAATGCATACCAGACCCAATAATGAGCAATAAACTACAGGGGCTTGGCAAAGGGCAACAAAAGCGGAACACACACATTAACAGTAAACAGAACATTTCCCCAAACGTTCACATTTAGACAGTTACGTCATACTGTAAAATTTTAGAATTATCATAGAAAATTAAACACACACACACACATTATTCACTGCAGTGATCCAAAAAACAGACACTTCAGTTTGACTCAAGCCTCCCAGAACAGCACATGACTTAAAAATCACTCAAAATCATTCTCAATAAGAATGACGTTCAAATATTGGAGAGGTAGCCATTGTAATTTCCTGCAGTGTAAATGTTCTGTGTCTGAGAAGTTTCCGGACAGGAAGGTAGCCATTTTGTTTACTTCAGTGATTCACACTGATAAAATAAGTTTCCTTAAAGCTCAGTGTACCGAAGAGTCCAGTGAGAAACATACAGCCTTCATAGAAAAGCCATTTCCAAGTGTGGAGAAGTAAAGGAACCGCAAAAATCACTCACAGCCAACAAAGAGATTGGAGCCCGTGGTGTCTGCGTTGGTGTCGTTGTGGCTGCAGAGCACGGTGTTGCCAGAGCTTTTGGTGGCTGTCACGTTACGCAGGGCAACCATGTAGCTCTGGGCGCCGATCGGAGTGGCGTTCACGACTTCATCGTTGTATCTGATGTCGGTCAGCGCACGGCCCCTTCCCACAATGCAGCAGAAACGAACGGTGCTGCCCACGGCAACGACTTTCTCCACAGGGTAAACCTGGACGGGCTTGCGAGAAGGAACAGCCGTCTCTGGAGAGGGGACAGGAACAAAAAGAGTGAGTCAATTTCAATGAGCAGCTGTGTGTGTGTGTGTGTGTGTGTGTGTGTGTGTGTGCATGTGTGAGTGTGTCTGTGAGTGTGTGTGTGTGAGTGTGTATGTGTGTGAGTGTGTGTGTGTGTATGTGTGTGAGTGTGTGCACGTGTGAGTGTGTGCATGTGAGTGTGTGCATGTATGCGTGTGCGTGACGTGCAGTGTGCAAGTGTGTGTGTGGGTGTAGAGTGCGTGAGTGGTCTGGTGTTTTGTGTGTGGGGTGTGAGAGTGTGAGTGTGTCTGTGAGTGTGTGTGTGTGTGTGTGTGAGTGTGTGTGTGTGTGGGTGTGAGAGTGTGAGTGTGTCTGTGAGTGTGTGTGTGTGTGAGTGTGTCTGCGTGTATATGTGTGTGTGTGGGTGCGTGATGATGATGATACAAACCATCTACAGTCAGTTTGGGGCTCCACTGGCTGGTGTGGTCTAGCCGTCGGGACCGAACTCTGTAGGAGTGTGGGGGGCACTCCAGTGGAGTGGGTGAAGTCCAGCACCAGTGCCCCTTTTTCAAAAGTGGATCTGCCTCTGTGGTGACCTGCACATTTAGCGCATTACAGAAATTAAACCTGCATATTTGACACAACATTAACACAATGCAACCTGCAGATTTAGCCCAACATTACAGTAAATAAACCCACACATTTAGCCCAACATTACTGTAAATAAACCCACACATTTAGCCCAACATTACTGTAAATAAACCCACACATTTAGCCCAACATTACTGTAAATAAACCCACACATTTAGCCCAACATTACTGTAAATAAACCCACACATTTAGCCCAACATTACTGTAAATAAACCCACACATTTAGCCCAACATTACTGTAAATAAACCCACACATTTACCCAACATTACTTAAATAAACCCACACATTTAGCCCAACATTACTGTAAATAAACCCACACATTTAGCCCAACATTACTGTAAATAAACCCACACATTTAGCCCAACATTACTGTAAATAAACCCACACATTTAACCCAACATTACTGTAAATAAACCCACACATTTAACCCAACATTACTGTAAATAAACCTGCACATTTAGCCCAACATTACAGTAAATAAACCCACACATTTAGCCCAACATTACTGTAAATAAACCTGCAGATTTAGCCCAACATTACAGTAAATAAACCTGCACATTTAACCCAGCATTACAGTAAATAAACCTGCAGATTTAGCCCAACATTACAGTAAATAAACCTGCAGATTTAGCCCAACATTACTGTAAATAAACCTGCACATTTAGCCCAACATTACAGTAAATAAACCTGCAGATTTAGCCCAACATTACTGTAAATAAACCTGCACATTTAGCCCAACATTACTGTAAATAAACCCACACATTTAGCCCAACATTACAGTAAATAAACCTGCACATTTAACCCAGCATTACAGTAAATAAACCTGCACATTTAACCCAGCATTACAGTAAATAAACCCACACATTTAACCCAACATTACAGTAAATGAACCTCCACATTTAGCCCAACATTACAGTAAATAAACCCACACATTTAACCCAACATTACAGTAAATGAACCTCCACATTTAGCCCAACATTACAGTAAATAAGTCTGCTCAGTATCTTGGTCCAATCACCTGGATTTGCTAATTATCTTAATTCTTCAACCAGGACGCAGAACTAAGTAGTGAAATCTGAGTTCATGGGTGGAAGAAACAAATGGCAGGGCTTTCACTTTCTGACCCCTGGACATTTACATTTTACTTTCTGACCCCTGGACTTTTACTTTCTGACTCCTGGACTTTCCACCACTGAAAGGGACACACTCTTGTGTATTTTATAAGGCAGCAACATTTCTAACATTTGCCATTAATACAGAAGTAGCTTTCACTTGAATAATATGCACCTTCTGGACAATTTATTATGAAGGTTTAAAAACAGGCGCTTACATTGTGCACAACACCTTCATTTTGGAGGACCTCGATGTCGAAGAGCAGACTTTCTGTAAGGTTGTTGACTGTGGGGAATTGATCCAGTTTCCAGCAGACAGATATGCGTAGTTTGACCCAGTCTATGTCCAACTTCACTGCATGTGGCATGGTCAGCCCTGTGGACCCAAGACATGAACTACAAATCCCAGCATGCTCTGCGCAACCTTCCCCTGCTGGGTGTCTGCCCACTCACAACCCTTCTCGAGAGGTTCTAGGTACAATAATGGATGTGTTCATAATGGCTAGCTATCACATAAACTTCATTTAAAAATAATCAAACCACTTGTATTGCATTTATTACATTTCTAAAATGGAACCAGCGGGTGGTGGGCCCAGGATGCTATGTTGGTGGATGATTTACGGTGGGTAATAGCGTGATGTGTTTGCAGATGGCTAAGGCTTGATGGAGGGGACTGGCCCACATACCAAGCGTGGCGTCACTGCCATGGTTCCCCTGGAGGCTGAGGACAAAATACAGAGTGCACAACACCCAGATTCCCATGGTTCCAAGAGCCCACTAGGCGATGTGCTGCACACACAGAAACTCCTTCTGCTAAAATAAGAAACCATGATTTTAGTCACGGACTATTATAAAACAACAACGAGAAAACCTTAGTAACAATGGATTAGCTTGGTATCCAGGCACTTAGCAGGTTAGCAATGCTCAAACCCTTAAGCAGCCTTACTATTAGCCTTACAAACCCTGAGAATAAGTGTTATCTGTGACAGATGCACAGCAGGGCCTGTGTTATCTGTGACGAATGCACAGTGAGTGAGTGTGTGTGTGAGTGCGTCTGAGAAAGAGGGAGGGACAGTGTGTATGTGAGTTTCTGAATGAGAGGGAGGGAGAGAGAGAGGGAGGAGGAGAGAGAGAGTGAAAGAGAGGGAGAGAGAGAGAGCGTGAGAGTGTGTGTGAGAGAGAGGGAGAAAGAAAAAGTGTGTGTGAGAGAGAGCGTGAGAGAGAGTGTGTGTTAGAGAAAGAGACAATGATCACAAGAGAAAATGATCCTGCGTAAAGCTGTGATGCCAGATTTACACAAGATAATTTCTCCCAAGATACTCAACTCAAACAGCTCCCCGTGTCCTGGTGAGATCGGAGCACACAGGAAGCGTGGAGGAGTATGGGAAAACTTCACCCCTCAGCTGTAGGAGGAGGAGAAGGGACTGGCCTGAGAAAACTAGGCAGGGCTCTCTGGGGGAGAGTTTCACCCCCTACTGGCACAACACCAGCAAGGAAAGCCACAAACTAAACATTCACACAAAATGGCTCCTCCCACCAAGATGACTCCTCCTTGCAGAGAAATCTGGGAAACCACAGTCTTGTGAAAGAAGCAAGACGTAGACTTCACGGAATTGCAGTGGTCAGATCATGACCTTGATGTACGTCTTGCATGAGTCAAATTTAACCGGCTATTACAAGGTGGGCTCTACTTTCACACCAGTGCCACCTGGCCAGGCTCATAGTACCCGAGTAACCCAGCATATGTAAAGAGACAATAAACACCACAGCATTTAAATATATTAATACAGAGGCCTGTTTTTATGCTTTTATACAAAAAGTAGGTGTGTATTTAAAAAGCTGTATATTCTTCAGTTGGAGCCCTGATAAAAACAGGCATAAGGTGTCAGGGTTCTGTGTCTTCCCCCCCTTGTTGTTCTCTGTTGGGCCGCCAGATGGCGGCACCTCTGCTTTGTGTTCAGTTAATTGTTTTATTGTTTCCAATTATCTCATTATTAGTTGCGTTTTGTCTCGCGTTCCCTTCCCTCTCTGTGGCTTGATTGTTCATCGTGCCCTCCTGTGTCTCGTCTGCGTCTTTCTACTTAAGTCTCCCTCTTCCCTCACTCAGGCGCTGGATTCTTGTGGTTCTGTCACCTGCTTGCGGTTTTGATACCTGTTTGTGGTTCTGTCACCTGTTTGTGCGTGTTTGCTACTTGTGCGGTTTTGCTACCTGCCTGCCTGCTTGTTTGTCGCCCGTCGCCTGTTACCTGTTCCTTGCCTGCCCGTTGCCTGTTGCCTGTTCCCTGCCTGCTTTGTTCCCTACATTTTGGGATTTTGTATTTTTGTTTTTCCCGAGTTTTTGGAGGATTTTCTTTGTTGGTCATGATCGCCCAGCGAGGCGTTCTGTTCCCTTGCGTCCCCGTTCTTTTCATTAAAGTCTTTTGTTTTCCCCATTTTGGAGTTTTTGTATTTTTGGCACTCTACGCTTTGGTCCATTCCCTCGCCCCCGCCTGACATAAGGATGCAGAGACGGGGACAATGCAGGGGAAACGGCAGAAGGTCATGTAGCAGAAGCCTTTTCATCTGGGATACACCTCAGGGGTAACCCTCTGATCTTAGCCCAGTACACCCCAATTACAGGAAGGTGCCTTCCCAATAAGCCAGCTTTTAGCTACTTCTTCCAAAACATAATCCTACTTAGGCAGGCCTCCAGTTTTATTAGTCCCAAACATAAGTCAGAGAGGGACGGAGAGTGGCACAGTGGGTAAGGAACTGTGCTTGTAACCGAAAGGTCGTAGGTTCGAATCCCGGGTAAGGACACTGCCGTTGTACCCTTGAGCAAGGTACTTAACCTGCATTGCTTCAGTATATATCCAGCTGTATAAATGGATACAATGTAAAGTGCTATGTAAAAAGTTGTGTAAGTTGCTCTGGATAAGAGCGTCTGCTAAATGCCTGTAATGTAATAAGTCTGAACTCCTCTGTGACAATCCTAGTTCCCCTAACTGTAAACGTCAAACCTGTCTATGTGAATCTTTGGGACTTTTTGCTCTTAATATGGACCAACATGTGAAAGAAGGTGGCCCAATATTGCTTTTTTCAACTAAGAGACCTGTCAAAAAACGATCTTATCTTTTCGAGCTCTGGAAAAAGTCACTCTCGCTTTTATCTTATCACGACTGTACTACTGGAATGCATTGTATTCATGTCTTAGTGGCCAATGTCTTGCACGTTTACAGCTAATAAAAAATGCAGAAGCCTGACTTTTAACTAGAGTCACCATATAATCCCAGTTTAAGACTCTTTGTATTGGCTGCCAGTTAGTTAAAAGTTATTTAAAATTTTTATTAATAACTTTAATGGCATTACACAAATATGCTCTTGACTACGTTTCTGAGCTTTTAAAACATGAAATGATACAAACTCTTAAATCTTATGAAAATGTAATTACAACTGTTCTGGAGTCCAAACTGAAACAAAAAGGAGACCTTTTACAATACATCTCCTATAGACTCTTTTACAGTTGAGAAATCAGATCAGTAGATCAAAACCTGCCTTCTTTTAAGACCCTTTTAAATAGGCTACACTTTCACAGACTTGCCTTTCATTAAATCAGCCTTTTACTGTATGTATTTGATTTTTTCTTTTATTTTTATTTAGACTTTTTTTAGAAACTACGTTTTAACTTGATATTCGTTTCCATTTGAAATTTGTTCTTATTATTATATTGTACTGTATGATTGCTTCATCACATGTTTTGCATGATTTCGTGTAAAGCACTTAATTGGAACAAATTTGGTGTATAACATCGTTATTATTATTATTATTATTATTATTATTGCATACCTTTCCTGGGACCGCGGGATGTTATTTCTCGTTCTCTGTCGAACCCGATATCGCCAGGCTCGTGCGGCTATTTTGGGCGCGGGACGCTCCTGTGATGAGTTCTTGGCGGGTCTCCCGCGCAGCGTTCCCCACGGTGGAAATAATCTGTGGTATTAGCCCAACTACAGAACCGCAGGCGGAATCCCGAAGCTGGCACAGGCAATCCCTCTACCGACTCTCGGTCAGCAATAGACACTATAGGGGACTGTTCAAAGCCGTGCAGGTAGCCGACTCCTCATCTAATTTACATAGTTGCTGCATCCGTTAGTGCGCCCACAGCAACCGAAGGGCAAGCCAGTGTTGGAGCGCAGCTAGGGAACCCCGTGTTAGTTCATTCTTATTACCTGGCCCTTCTTTAACTCAATTTGTATATATATATTTTAACTCAAGCGCAACAAAATAAATAAATAAATAAATAAATAAATAAATAAATAAATAAATAAATAAATAAATAAATAAAATTTTAAAATCCCTGCATTTTCTGAAAGAGCAACTGTGAAAATCCTGAAAGCTTGTGTGGCTTTTAATGTTCTCTGCTGTTGGTTCATATTTATGCTTCTGTTTTTTTACTCTGTAGCACTTTGAGATTTATTTCTAATGAAAAGTGCATTACAAATTAAATGTATTAATAATAATAATAATAATAATAATAATAATAATAATAATAATAATAACAATAAAGCTATTTCCTATTATACATTCCTAAATATAAAAGATTAATATTTTTTCCTCATAGAAAGTTGACAGAACAGGAAAAGGTTTTGATAACACAGTAAAATCTTTAATGTCAATTTAACAATGTAACTTAAGAGTTTGTATGAGTACTATATCAGAGGTAGATTCAACACTGAACTGGTGCAACGAACACATTTCCCTCTTTTCAGTCCCGAACAGAGCTCACGCGGTAAACTCCGTATGGGACGTCTCAAAACTGGTCAAGATATCTATCAGGTTTTTGAAAAACAATATACATCAATACTTACGGTCTATAGAAGTACTTAACGGCGGAAAGCTATTTACGGTCACGACGTCAGGTTTAAGCACTCCATATTCCGTAGTTTAATAGATTATCCGGTGTATGCCTTAACGAATTTTCTGTGACGAAAAAAAACTAGTTTCGTTCTCAGGTGGGCTATAAACTTACTTAAACGTTAGAAATAAGTCAGTCCTGAGTGAGACAAAAGGCGACGCTAGGCTATCAACAATTAAAGAAAATGAGGAGAAAAGTGAAACCATCCAATAGGTTTCTAGAGAAAATCGTATGAAGCCGTAGCCTATTCGCAGGAAGTTTCCTCACAGTTCCAAAAAAAATAGTTTCCGAGAAATGGAGTTAGGCTACTCGGTTTCATTAACATTCAGTCGGCTCCTCGACTCCGTGCATCTAACGAGTGGTTTCTTGAACAATGTGAGGTGTAATTAGATAATTATTGCTAAATTAGGCATTTACTTCTATGCTCTGTGGTTTATGCAGCGGCTTTGCAAAATCATGCATTTGTCTAAACAACCGCACACACAGACAGTCAGAAGTAAACTTTGTTTATTTGTCACGTCGTAAAAATGTGCCTAAAGATAACAACGTAATTTTACGTTAGATTTATAATAGGCTGTAGTTTACATATGTCATCCATTCAGTGCTCAAATTTACATCAGTAGTAGGCCTACAAGAGGAGCAGCAACATATGGCCAGAAGAAATAAAAGAACATCTTCCTTGTGCTGCTCCAACCACGGGTGAAAAGGAAGATTTCATTTCTAATATTTCATAGTTTTCCTACGAACACTCCCCAAATATCAAATAATTTCTAAGCAGTGGAATAATATCTGTACGTACGCGTTTTACGATAGGAAAGCGGTCCCCTGCTCCTGGTGGATGGCGTGTGACATGATAAGCGAATTTAGCCCGTAACCAGCACGTACTGTGCAAGATACGTCCTGTCAGGGTGACGGGCACGAGGGAAACAGATGTGAGAGATCGCAATACACGGAGTTGCTGGGGGATAATTAACTTTGTAGAGGCAGGTCTTCTTTCAATAACTGGCATGCCTGTCCTTCAAGCGTGAGCTCTGTCACGCTCTGCAGGATGTTGCTTGTTTGTTTTGCGCGGTTTAGTCATTCATTTCCCAGAAATACTTTCCCCTAGAGACTGGGCCCGGCAATGTAGTTGCTGTGAGATGTTCTCAGGACTATATATATATATATATATATATATATATATATATATATATATATATATATATCGATTACTAAGAGAAGCCTTATCTCTGCCTTACATGCAAGCTCCGAAGATGAGCAAGCAAGCTATTATCTGTGGCCCATTATCTGTTCGAGGGAGTGACCAGATCCATAGCAGACTCGCCACTCGTCAATGCATGCCCCTCTCATAAACACAGACTTAAGCCGCGTTTCCACCGCAGGAACTATACCCCGGAACTAGGAACCTTTTGAGGAACTCAGTGCGTTTCCACCGCAGGAACTAGGGTCTAAATTTAGTTCTGGGGGCTTTGTTTTACCCCCCAAAACGTTCCTGCTCGGGGGGTAGTACTTTCCGAAAGTACAGGAACCTTTTGGGTGGAGCTTGCAGCGCTGAACATTTCTGATTGGTCGAGTACTCGTAGCGTTTGTGTTGTATTTATTTTCCGCCATTACCCGCCATGTTTGAAAATATGCAGCGCAAACCAATTTATTTTCATAATAACTTAAAATCAAACTTGTATGTTATGCGGCGCAGTAGCCTACTTTTGGTTATAACCTGTCAACGTCTTGGAATTATAACGTGTGCTCTTCTGTTCTTTTCTTGCTTTAGTATTCGTTTTATAAAATGCTAAGCATTCGTGCTGGGACAGCATATTACGTAGGCTACCAAAACATTCAAACGGATTAATTCGGTTGCTGAATATTTTCTTCCGGATTTTCTTTGTTAGCCCGTTGTAATTGACTCAAAACGTTTGATACAGTTATGTGAGGTATGCGGTAGTTCTGCATAATTAACATTGGTGATACAGTACAAGCAAACTGGAAATCACCTTCCGCACTTTTTATCCGGGTAAAATAACAGGTTAATTCTAGTAATCTTCCCTTTAGCTTTTTCAGACTGCCGTAATTTTACTCAATTTTACTGCCATTTTTCAATTCCACGAAAAGACCAGGAAGACTATGGACTCATTTATGGTGCATGGTTCGCATCTGGAGGGCACACGTCGCTGCTCGGCTAGCAGTAACTTCGAAGGAAAGCAAACGGTGGCTGTACCACTACTAATTTACATTTTCACGCAAGTCCGAGTTTTCGTTCTATTCTTGTCATTTTGCGATTAGCCTATATGGAATTGACGACGAGAAAGTAATAAAACAGCTAATTGTTTACAACGTGTGCATGTTTTCTGCTGTTAATGAATGTGTTTGAGAGGATATATGAAAATCAATAAATACAAAAGTAACCATATATAGTCATTGTTGGTAAGTCGTTGTGTATAAGTGGAATAAACCCCTCCGGGCTGTCCCGGTTATTAGAAAATAATGTAGGCTACTTCGGTGGTAGTATGGGGTTACAGAAGAACTCATATGACAGATGGACCGACGACAACGTCAGTGGGCTAATTTACCTAATCTTCGCGGTACTTTAGACCCCGGTGGAAACGCAGACAACCATTGGCTGAAGGAACCTTTTAGTTCCTGGTAAAGTAGTTCCTGGGACTGAAAGTTCCGGGTAATTTCGGTGGAAACGCGGCTTAAATAAGTCAATAACTGGCCCACCGTCTGGAATGGCCTACCTTCAGAATGATGGTCTCCACCCTAGCTGTGCAGGTGCAGAGCTGCTTCCATGGAACACTGCGCATGCCCTTAACTGTGCTGCTGTCTGACTACAACTACAGCAGATACTCTAACAGGCCTATAGGCCTCAACCGAGTCCTTGGTCTTCTGGTTTAATGAGTCCAGCCTACCGGTCCCCTTCCCTTCGCATTAAATGTAATCCCATTTGCTTAGTAAATATTTGCACAGAGCCTACTGATGTTAACCACTCCAATGCATTTTCTGGTACCTTGACCACTACTTGGTTTTCATGTGAGCATGGTCTAAATGTAAGAAGCTTAATTTCTAAAATGGATTTTCCAAACCATTCCAGCCTCTCTAGCCTGGTCACACGGCCTCTCTTGGAGATCAGATTGCTGCAGTCCATCAGTTTTCAGGCTGCCCTGATAAGCGGTGGGGTCACCAAGTTAGGTGATCTCATGGACAGAGGAGACTGGAGGACGGTACATGAGCTTGCCAGAAGGATTGATACCCCGGTCAGTACGCCTGGTAGAGCAAGTTGTAGAGAGGGTCCGTGCCTCACTTCCTGGCCCGTTTCGGATGGAAATTCAGAGACTCAAGCAAGATGGCTGGCCAGACTTGGAAGAGGAGATGGGGTTTCCAGCTTTAGCCGTAACTGCAGCTATTGATGGTCAGCAGGATGCAGATAACTCCATACTATGTCTTATCACACCTCAGCTGGGAAACTTTGAACGGATCAGCAAAAAAGCTCTGTATCTGGCAGCAGTAAAGGTCCATCACCAAGCCACTCTGAGGAAGGTGAAGCCATCGGGGTGGCCAGGGGATTTGGGACCAGGTTCTTACCTGAGAGGGTGTTGGCACTCCCTGTATAAGCCTCCCATAGAAAAGCGTACTGCGGATCTGCAGTGGATGCTTGTCCATGGGGCCATCGCTACAAACAGACACATTGCACATCTTGATCCAACAGTGGAGGAGACTTGTTTATTCTGTGGGGAGGTGGAAAGTGTGGGGCACCTCTTCTTTGAGTTCGATAGGCTAGATGGCATGCTAGGGATAGTGAGGCAGTGGTGCACAGGGATAGGCATGGTTTTTTCTAGGGAGCTGTACATAGGAGGGCCAAGGTACATAGTTTTAGAGAAGAGGAGGGTGTATCTGCTAAATTATATTTTTGGGCAGGCTAAGTTAGCAACTTGGATGAGTAGGAAAAACAAAAGAATTGGGGAAGGATCAATGGACGCAGCGAAAATCATGTGTGGACTGATAGCAGCAAGGCTATTATTTTCTTTTAATTATTTTTTTTTGTTGATGGAGTTTGGATGTTTTTTTTATATAAGAAAATGGAAGTGTATATGTTTCTCTTCTCTCTCTGCCTCTCTCTCGCTCCCTCTCTCTCTCTTTTCTCTAGCTATTTCTGTGGTTGAACAATGTCCCAATAAAAGGGTTTTTAAATCTCAATCCAGACTTTTTTTTTTAACTGATTCTGGCTGAATGCTTCTATTCCAGACCCTAACCCTACTCTGGCTGGCTATAATATTTTCAGGTTTGAAAGAGAAGGAAGAGTGCGTACTGAACACTGAACCTGGAAATCTTAAAAGCTTTTTTTAAAAAATGTTTTTGCAGTTTCTCTGTGGGGCTAACCTTGCCACGATCTTTACTAGGCCCGCACATCTAAGCCGAACTCCATATGTCTTGCACCTTTAATGCCTATTTTACTTGAAATACAGGCTAAAGGTATTAGGCTACCTGGTATATATAAAAAAAAAACTTAAGGTAGATAAGATTTCACTCAATTTAATTACCCCTCCACCTCCCACTTTGCAGAATGATTGTATAGACTTCCAATAATTAATTTAATTGTAATTAAAACCAAAAGAGGCAATTTCGAGGAAAGTTGTGTCTAAGATTATGTTTAAGTAAGTCGTCTTTTTATGTTACTGTAGGTGGAAATTCAATAAATGTGAATATATTAACTGAATTCTTCTCTACCCACTACTGTTGGCCTAATACTTTGGCCTGTACTGTATGTGTAGCCTTAGCGTGTGTTAGAGAATGCATGACTGTACTTTTTCACCTGCTAGCGGTTATTTTGTGCTTATTTACATGCTAGGTAAATCCCCTCGGTCCCAGGCGTTTACTGGATATGCCCGTTTTGCCAGGCCATTTGTAAATAAACAAAACAAGCTTGACTGAAACCAGGCAGCTGAAGGCAGTCTTTGTTCTGGAATATTCCTCCCTTTTCCTCGTCTACCGCAGGATATGATATGTATATTAAAAAAAACAAACACAGGAAGAGAGGTTGGTCTCCAAACACATCGCCGGCACATTAGTGTAGACTAATAACCTTACAGCACTATGAGCCTGACCAGGCTGCTCATAACCTTACAGCACTATGAGCCTGACCAGGCTGCTCATAACCTTACAGCACTATGAGCCTGACCAGGCTGCTCATAACCTTACAGCACTATGAGCCTGACCAGGCTGCTCATTTGCTCCATGGCTTTGCTTTGTGCGTTTAAAGCCTAAAGAACCTACTGTAAAATGTTTCCCTACTTTTGTCTTGTTTTTATGAAAAAAAAAAAAAACCAAAGTAAAAAACAATCTCCAAATCAGCATGCACCAGTACCGCTGAATTGTCTGAAAGATTCAAAGAGAAAAAAAACTGAAAAAGAAAATTTGCGTCACACAGCTCGTCCGGTCATTGAACTGTTACTACCCCGACCACAATCCTGTCACAATCCTGTCACAATCCTGTCACAATCCTGTCACAATCTCACGCGTTTCCAATCGCATACACAGCAACATATCTTCTCATACCCATCCAATGACATGCGCACACAAACAATGGAGAGCTTTTACAAACCAACAGTGAGATCCCTCCACTGCTTCATATTGCCTGCTTCTGATTTCTTTTAAAAACTGCATTTCAGCGATAAAGCCATTCCTCTATTTAATGGAAAAAAAGGTAAATGTCCTCAATGCATATACATTTCATTTTTTATTTTAAAAAGACAAAAGAAAGACTGCGTATCATTTTAGCCACCAAAACATGAATTTGAAGCCAGCAAAGTGAAGATACCATCTTTCACAAAATGTGTAGATTACAGGGGATATGTAGACGGCAGTCCTCTCTGGCCCTTAGCTTGGCCCTTTGTATGTGACCCGCGCAACACTGGTGTGCAGAGCTAGCCCTGGAAGGCTGCTGGTATGTTTTATTTTTGCTCTTAACCACCAGGATCAACAAATCCTGCTGGATTTCAGCCCTCTGTGACTAAAGCGGGTCCATTTTGAGATAGGGCATTATTGTCACATTATCTTGCTCTCTGGTTGAGGGGTAGAGAGCATGCTGGGTCCATTTTGAGAAAGGGCATTACTGAAACCTTAGCCTGCTCTCTGGTTGAGGGGTAGAAAGCTTGCGGGATCCATTTTGAGAAAGGGCATTATTGACACAACATCCTCCTCTCTGGTTGAGGGGTAGAAAGCTTGCGGGATCCATTTTGAGATAGGGCATTATTGTCACATTATCTTGCTCTCTGGTTGAGGGGTTAGAACTAGCTGCTTCTGGTAGACCATGTGTGAGAATAAGGGCATCTATTGTCACATTTCTCGCATCCTCTGTTGAAGGTAGAGAGCTGTGCGGTCCTATTTGAGAAGGCAATTTCTGAAACCTTAGCCTGCCTATTTTTGTAGTGCACCAGGTCTGTGAGCAAACTGGAATGGGATCTCCAGTCCTCCCTGCTGATCTCACAATAAACCTGTCTCCATTCAACCAGGAAAACCGAGCCACATCCGCCTGTGCAGGTGTGCCTTAGTCGTTATCATAGATGCAATCTGCAAAACAAAAGGAGTAATAAGACATGGCACGTTAGATTTCCTGAAATAGTTTCATTGCTTCACTGGGAATTTACAAAAAAGTTGATTCTGTTTTCCTTATGCAAATTCGGAAATAGCAGATAACATTAAAAAGTCTGTCACCAAGGCAACATGCATCTCCATATTTCTTTGTCTTTTGATCTGTTCCATAGAACCTGATCTTCCAGTTCCAGTATTGTGATGCAAAGCACTTTTCTTGTGATTTAAAATAGTATTAAAATAGTCTCCAAGTAACAAAAAAAACTATATATATAGGTTCTGTAACATACCTTCACCAATGTCATCATAAATATCAGCGTCCCTAAGCAAAGAAAAGCATACATTTGTCATTTTTGAGGTTTGATTAATTTTATGTCTTTTTAAAAAAAGCATACTATTCATGAGTATGCTAAAATATCCTGGCAATTAATATTTATTGCAGTAAAATCCTTCATAGTGTGACATGGGCATTCTTACCCGTACGCGTGTGTGCGTGTTGGGTGCGTGTGTGTGTGTGTATGTGTGTGTGCACCTACTGTGAAAAAGAATTTCCTCCCTGAGGACAAAATAAATTATCTATCTATCTATCTATCTATCTATCTATCTATGTACATGTGCAAGGACACGCATGTTCATGTTATACATTCTTCAGTACTTACTCAGCTACAATGTGGCTTGTAGAAACATAACCAACTGCAAGGTAAAGAGACAAAATTACAGAAGACTTTAATTTGTAACTGAAACCAGTCTGTATATGAACTGCTGAAAAATAAATAAAAATGTATTCAGCAAAATTAACACATACATATTCTAATAAACATTATACGGCTTATACGGTGCCATGAAAAAGTTCTGTATTTCCTCTATTATTGCACATTTTGTAATACTGAATGGTTTCAGATCTTGAGAAAAATGTCATACTACACAAAGGGCACCCACATAAACACAAAACACATTTAATGAACACCCATATCACCCTTGAGGAAAACAAATTGCTCCCTTACACTTAATTACTGGTTGCACCACTGCTAGCAGCAATAACTGCAACCAAGCACTTCCTAAGATTTGTCTAAAGATTTAAAACAATTCAATGTGTCAAATATGCAATAATAGAGGAAGTCAGGAAGGGGGCAAATACTTTTCCACCGCTCTGTATCTGACAGGACCATTTGACCTAAATTGCTGTTCTAGTAGATGTGTCAGGAAGTCAATGTGTTGTGTCACAGGTCAAGGCTTAAGTTGGCTTCAGTCCCTTCCCCCAATTATTGCCCGAGTTCAGGCTCATAGTGCTGTAAGGTTATGAGCAGCCTGGTCAGGCTCATAGTGCTGTAAGGTTATGAGCAGCCTGGTCAGGCTCATAGTGCTGTAAGGTTATGAGCAGCCTGGTCAGGCTCATAGTGCTGTAAGGTTATGAGCAGCCAGGTCAGACTCATAGTGCTGTAAGGTTATGAGCAGCCTGGTCAGGCTCATAGTGCTGTATGGTTATGAGCAGCCTGGTCAGGCTCATAGTGCTGTAAGGTTATGAGCAGCCTGGTCAGGCTCATAGTGCTGTAAGGTTATGAGCAGCCTGGTCAGGCTCATAGTGCTGTAAGGTTATGAGCAGCCAGGTCAGACTCATAGTGCTGTAAGGTTATGAGCAGCCTGGTCAGGCTCATAGTGCTGTAAGGTTATGAGCAGCCTGGTCAGGCTCATAGTGCTGTATGGTTATGAGCAGCCTGGTCAGGCTCATAGTGCTGTAAGCTTATGAGCAGCCTGGTCAGGCTCATAGTGCTGTAAGGTTATGAGCAGCCTGGTCAGGCTCATAGTGCTGTAAGGTTATGAGCAGCCTGGTCAACCTGGCCAGTATTGAATGAATGAATGAATTGTAAGGTGAACCTGCTTTGACTCACAGCACCACACCTAGAATGTTCTACAGTTTTAACAGCAGGTTCCTGGCAGGGGTGAGAGCCAGTGTCCCTCAGCACGTGTGCCCTTATTCAACCCTCGCTCATAGACTCACACTTCCCCTCTTCGTTTCGGCCAATCAGCTTGTTATCTGCGGGCTTCACGATGACATCCACGGTCTCCCCCGGCCTCAGGGGCAGGTCTTTGTTTCCCCACTTCTTATTGGTTAGCGGGGAAATGATGGTCACTTGGTAGAGCACCTGGATCTCACCATCAAACTGGAAACAGGAAGTCCAAGTTAGCCATCACAGCTGGCGGAGATCTGAATCAGCACTGTTGAAAATAAGAACGTGATTGGATATTGTGAAATGCTGATAGGTTATTGAGGACGATGGAGCTCACTTTAAACTTCTTCCTGAACTCTTTCTCCTCCTTCTCAAACTTCTTTTGCTTCTTCGGGTCCTTCTCCTCTGTTTTGGCCTTTGAATGCTTCTGCAGAAGACTGGGGAGAAGATTTCAGCCACAGCAAAGAGTCACGTCCAAGGGCGTCAAAAAAAATCCAGCTATGTTTAGCGTAGGTACAAATTTAACCCCGTGTCCGCTGGGTGAGTCATTCACACTAACCTGCCTAGTGAGGCGATTGCGGCGGGGGCGGCAGGGGCTGCAGGGGCAGCACAGGTTTGGGAATCCACATCGTCGTATATCTCCTCCTCAATCAGGGCCTCAGGCTTCTCTGTGTGAGGACCAGAGATTCGTTTTCCACAGAGTTCTGTCTCTCGCCCGAGCTTGTATTTAGATTTGAAATACTGCCTCAGCTCTGTATTTTATTTACTGTTCCATTACTGGCTCATTCCCCATTTGATGTTTTTATAAGTCGTTTGTCAGCTGTCTTGCTGGGTAACTTTGTGATTTATGTCAGGTCCCTCTGGCAAAAGAGATTTCGATCTCAGTGGGGGTTTCTCTGGTTAAACGAAGGTTGAATACAATAAAGAAATGATTCTCCTGTGAGAAATAGCCAGCGTTACCTGAGGACTGGCACGAGGGCAGTAACTGAGAGCCTTACCTGCGCTGCCTGCAGGGGTGAACTGTGGAGGCGGGGGGACTCTAAAAAAAAGCAAAGGGAAAGTAAAGAAGTGACACAGCTGGGGGTTTGGCAGGGTTCGGTTAGCCATGCTGAGGTTTTCATTTCCTTTCGTCACACAGGGTTAGTGGGAATGAACACATGCATCCAAGATTGACGTTTCCACAGACTGCCCAGATGAAAAAGGATTTCCCCACAAAACCAGCTCGCTCTTCGGTTTCCTGACAGGAAATGATTGTGGCGTAGATTCAGTACAACATTGTTTGTCATAGAGTTCACATCAAGCATAAATTTTAAATATTGCGATGCAGTTGTAATACTGTAAGCTTCTGATCAGACGATAAAGCCAGGAAGAATGAAAGCGTTGGAATAAATTAACGTCGAATTTTGAAAAGCTGATTTACAGAATTTACAGGACGGACTCCACAGATCAAAGACGTCAGAGGCAGAATTTTAAAAGATCTGGATTCGTTATTTTCGCTTTAAAATT
This sequence comes from Anguilla rostrata, assembly GCF_018555375.3. Lineage (NCBI taxonomy): Eukaryota > Metazoa > Chordata > Actinopteri > Anguilliformes > Anguillidae > Anguilla > Anguilla rostrata. The sequence continues at coordinate 994,543 of NC_057946.1, read as the reverse complement.
TTAAATCATGGGCCCGGGTTCAGCTACCATTTGTCCTTAACTTTGACTGAGAATAAAATGCATTTAAAATGCAAACCCAGCCCTGACATTAAAGCCACACCCAGCACTCCCATTAAAACATAATGAAAGTTAAGGGCAAAAGCTGAATCCATACTCTGGTCTCCATCGTTGACAGGATTAGTGAGTTTAATTTGATCAAATTCCTTTGGGAGGAGGTTAAATCAGAATTAATAAGATCATTGATGGGAGGGATCCAGTTACGAATTAGTGAGTTAATTAGCCTGGAGGATCTTACTAATGTATGAATTACTCATTATTGCTGGTTGGGCTTTTTCTCCAGTCGTCCAAGCTCTTAAACATCTTAAGAAAGCCTTGCAGTTTGGGTGGGGACCGCAGTTCCGTTGCGGTGTCACTTGAGAGAGGTACAGGATGGGGGATAACGGTTAACACCTAGACAGAACAAGGTCATGGAAGGGCACACCTCACACGCCTGTAGGGTACACACATCAACCGGCTGAGATGTAAATGTCACGTGTGCCACCTGCACGGACGTCCCTTTCTCACCTCACATTCAGGTCCAGATCCTCCAGGTCGTCATAGATTTCTCCTGCCTCGTCTGGCGGGGGTGGGAGAACCACTGAAACACACAGGAAGTGCTGCAGTATTACACACAGGAAGTGCTGCAGTATTACACACAGGAAGTGCTGCAGTATTACACACAGGAAGTGCTGCAGTATTACACACAGGAAGAGCTGCTGTTACACACAGGAAGTGCTGCAGTATTACACACAGGAAGTGCTGCTGTTACACACAGGAAGTGCTGCTGTTACACACAGGAAGTGCTGCAGTATTACACACAGGAAGAGCTGCTGTTACACACAGGAAGTGCTGCAGTATTACACACAGGAAGAGCTGCTGTTACACACAGGAAGTGCTGCAGTATTACACACAGGAAGTGCTGCTGTTACACACAGGAAGTGCTGCAGTATTACACACAGGAAGTGCTGCAGTATTACACACAGGAAGTGCTGCAGTATTACACACAGGAAGTGCTGCTGTTACACACAGGAAGTGCTGCAGTATTACACACAGGAAGTGCTGCAGTATTACACACAGGAAGTGCTGCAGTATTACACACAGGAAGTGCTGCAGTATTACACACAGGAAGAGCTGCTGTTACACACAGGAAGTGCTGCAGTATTACACACAGGAAGTGCTGCTGTTACACACAGGAAGTGCTGCTGTTACACACAGGAAGTGCTGCTGTTACACACTGGAAGAGCTGCTGTTACACACAGGAAGACCTGCTGTTACATACAAGAAGAGCTGCTGTTACACACAGGAAGTGCTGCAGTATTACACACAGGAAGAGCTGCTGTTACACACAGGAAGTGCTGCAGTATTACACACAGGAAGTGCTGCTGTTACACACAGGAAGTGCTGCAGTATTACACACAGGAAGAGCTGCTGTTACACACAGGAAGTGCTGCAGTATTACACACAGGAAGTGCTGCTGTTACACACAGGAAGTGCTGCTGTTACACACTGGAAAAGCTGCTGTTACACACAGGAAGACCTGCTGTTACACACAGGAAGAGCTGCTGTTACACACAAGAAGTGCTGCTGTTACACACAGGAAGTGCTGCAGTATTACACACAGGAAGTGCTGCAGTTTTACACACAGGAAGCGCTGCAGTATTACATACAGAACTGTTACATACAGGAAATGCTGGTAACATAGAATCACATACCCGTGTGCTTAAATAAACACATATAAACACATATAATAGATGATAGATTTACTTGAGCTTGCCAAAAAAGTTTGCAGGCTTACCTCCTGGACCTTTAACACTAAAATAAAATGGAGAAAAGATGGTTTAACATTGATTCGTGTAAATTATTGTAAATTAGACGTCTCACATTGGAAATATGGCAGACGCTCTTATCCAGAGCGACGTACACTTTGTTGTACGTCGCTCTGGATAAGAGCGTCTGCCAAATGCCTGTAATGTAATGTAATGTAATGTACAATATGGATACACCCTTTGTAAATGCATAGCTGAATAGTTAATCTTAGGTTATGTTTACACAGTTAGAAAAAACTCAATATAACATTGTGAAAAATATAATTATTATTTCCCTTGTGATTATTTCCCTTGCAATTTTCCCTCTATGTTAATGAGGTAATATGATGTTATGATGTTATATGATGTTAAGTTGAACATGCCACTATATCCAAAATCTTCTGGTTGCCCCACTTACCTGATGATGTCATCCTGGGCACCGACGTCATCATACACCTCTAAATCCTCCTTTCCTGGAACAGGAAGTGATGCTCCCTGACGCTTTAGAGCATCAAAGTTGATCTCCACAGACTCTGTCTTTACATAGCCAACTACGAACAATCCAGACACAGGAGATAAGAGTACATTTAGGCAACTGGGCCATACAGCCCATATAGAACACAAACACATAAGAATATATAATGAGGAGAACAGGCCATTGATCCCATCTAGAACCTAAGAACATAAGAATCCATAATGAGGATAACAGGTCATTCAACCCATCTACACTCATGATTTACCTGCAGTCTGCAGAGTTACCTGCACTGCATCAAGCCAAAGGCCTCTGCCTCTATTACATGACCTGGAAAGCTGCTTCACACATGGACTATTTTTTTGGAAAAAGAAAAACTGATGTCAGTGTAGAATGCACCATCTAACTTCCACATATCCCCCTTGTTCTGCTGACAGAATTCAAAAACCTCAATAAGATCCCCCATTTCAATCTGCAACTTTAATAAATACTCATTTCACTGAGCCTGAATAGATTTAAGTACTTTTTTTAGCCTTTTCTCCTAGCTGAACATGCTGTATCAATAATCAGTTTAGTTGCCCTTCTTTGTACTTTTTCCAGAGTCTTCCTTGTCAGAGATGAAAAATTTAGGTTCGGAAAGTAGAAGTCCTCCCTGATATTTTGTTCTGATAACTTGGATTTGCTAATTAGAGCATTCTCCAGCCAGGAGGCAGAACTAATTAGTGAAATCAGCTGGCTGGGTGCATTGGTGGAAGAAGCACAAAAAGTCGGGACTTATACTTTCTGACCCCTGGACTTTCCACCTTTGTTCCTTATAGTGTGGCACCCAGAGCTGCTCATAGTACCATATGATTGGTCGGATGAAGCTGTGATGATGAGGGAGAATTTGGGATGGGTGATACTCACAGGAGCCCTCCCTTGTCCTGCCCAGCCAGCGCCCCTCGGGGTTGTCCGAAATGCGGACGATCTCGATGAGATCACCCTGTTTCAGACACAGATCAGTCTTGCTCCCTTTGCAGTCCACCTTGGCCTTGAGCTTGTGGATCACCTCTATCGGTCCAGACAGCTGCACAACAGACAGTGGGATTAATATCTCTGATATCTCTGATTAATATCTGATATCTGATACATTTTTTTGCATGGTTTATATTTCTGTGCTACAGTACCTGCTACCTTACTGTGCTATAAGCCTGACCAGGTTAATCACTTCCTGCGATGGGCATGATAATAAAAAAATTCTCAGGTTCTTTCCCATATGAAAATCTTGAGCAGGAGGTGCTCCAATAGGAGGTGGTGATTCAGGCCAACTCAGCCAATGAATGACAGTACAGTGCTGGCTAAAGCTTGGGACAGCCTATCAGATTGCAGAAAACTAATGACAATCCCAGGCACTGCAACAGCCATTTCACTCTGAATGGGGTCAGAGCAGAAAAACCCAGGACCCTGCCTTGATGAAGGCTTTCATCAGATGCAGAAACAGGGGATCTGCTTCTCATCCCCTTGCTACGGGAGTGCCGCAGGGATCTGTACTGGGTCCTCTGCTGTTCTCCTTATACACCAAATCTCTTGGTTCAGTTATTAATTCACATGGCCTCTCCTATCATTGTTATGCAGATGACACGCAACTCTTCTTCCCCCCCCCCCCTCGGCCACACAGGTCGATGATAAGATATCTTCCTGCCTGGCTGACATCTCCACCTGGATGGCCAGCCACCATCTGAAGCTCAACCTCAACAAAACTGAGCTGCTCTTCTTCCCATGCAAGACCTCCTTACTACGTGAGCTCTCAATCACGGTTAATGGCACCACAGTGACTGCCTCTCACTCTGCCAAGAGCTTGGGGGTGGTCCTGGATGACCAACTGGACCTCAAGGAGCACATCAAGGCAACATCACGGTCCTGCAGATTCCTTCTGTACAACATCAGAAGGATTCAACCATACCTGACGACTCACTCCACCCAGCTGCTCATCCAGGCTATGGTGACCTCTCGCCTTGATTGCTGCAACTCTCTCCTTGCAAGCCTGCCAGCTTGTGCCATATAGCCACTACAGATGATTCAGAATGCTGCTGCCCGACTCATCTACAACCTTCTCAAAGTCTCCCACGTCACTCCTCTGCTGCAATCACTCCACTGGCTACCGGTTGCTGCCAGGATCTGGTTCAAAGCCCTGACCCTTGCCTACACTGCAGCCAACAGGACAGCCCCCATCTGCTTGCAGGACATGATTCGATCCTATGTCCCTGCTCGACCACTCCGCTCTGCGGCAGCAAGGCGCCTTGTAACCCCTCCCACCCGACCAAAGGGATCACAGAGCTTCTCCACCCTAGCTCCCCAGTAGTGGAAAGAACTCCCCGTCCCTCTCCGAACCTCCCCCTCACTACCCATCTTCCGCCGTGGCCTGAAGACTCATCTCTTCAGACTATACCTAGACTAACCACCACCATGCTGTATATTTCACTCTAAATACCCCCCCCCCTTTTTCATGACACTTGTTACATGTTGCCCCATCCCAGCACTTTTTGGTAATTTGTATTTGTCTTAATACTGTAGCTTATTCTTCTGCCTAGTTGGCTTTGCAGAGGTTAGGTCTGAATAGTGTTCACTGTGTGAACTAAACTGTGTTCTTGGCTAGAAATAGCTGTACAAAATAAGTATTGTATCTTACTGAACCTGTGTTTAGTAGTTGTCTATGACCATGAAATGCACTTTTTGTACGTCGCTTTTGATAAAAGCGTCTGCCAAATAAATGTAATGTAATGCAATGCACTGATGTAAAAACTTTTCATAAAACCAGCCCTATCACCCCTGTTCAGCTCACCTTAAATTTCTTTCTGGCTTCCTGCTCTTTCTTCTCTCTCTCTTTTTGTTCTTTCTTCTCCTGCTCAATCCGTTTCTTCTCCTCTTTTTCCCGCTTCTTCTCCTGTTCTTTTGACTCAGCTGCCGACCTGTGACAGAGCAAACGCGTCCAGGATGTGCAGGGATCCCAGTGTAAACCACGTCACTCAGACAGCGCAGGAAGCCAAGCGTGCCAGAAGAAGGTTCCCTGAATCAGTGCCTGCGAGCACTTAGGACAGTACGATGTCTAAGAAGCCAGGCGGTCGGATTTCAAGTCTAACCATCTGGGAGTTTGTGTTGGGAGTAAAATGTATAAAACTAAATATACATCTCAATTTCCAAGAAACACTATTATCTTCCAGAAGTACTTGAGGGAATTTAAAATGTAGGTAAATTGATGTACATTTAAATGTTTTTATTTTTATTTTTATTTTATTTGACTGGCATGACACTGCAGGAAGACTAAACCACCCCTAGATGGCAGCACTGAGCTGAAAACCTGAGGCGAGGTGAAAGGACAGAGGCTTCATGTTTCCTGACTGAAGCAACGAACAAAACAACTCTCACCATCTCTCCTCAAGATCCTCATACATCTCGCCATCGCTTTCACTGTCCTGTCACAATAAAAGAGAATATAAGAGACAATAAAACTGTGGGACACTCAGACTAAGACACAGCTATTCATATTACTGAAAAAACAGCAACTGCAGCACTGAAATGAAACTCAAAACTCAAACTTCCTAAATCATACACGTACTGTAAAGTGTTTGTATGTAAGCTATAAAGACAGTGAAGCACTGTTCTTTTATCAGTGCGAAGACTAATGGAAAATGGAGGGGGTGAGGAAATGTAGTAGTAATTCTGTGAATACAAAGCTACTAAAAACTCTTCCTCTTTCCACATGTATTCAGGCTCATTTTATGCAACCCCAGCGTGACCTCAGACGCTCTGTTTCCACACTCCAGGTCTCATTTGGAATCTGAACGTCTGAAATCATAGAACACGAGGGAACGGCCTGCATTCCTATGCCGGGTCAGCTGTCAGTCAGATGATTGGCGGCTCAGCTTTCGAAGGCCTGAGTTCATATCGAATCCACTGGTTGAAACGTGAATGTGTTTGACTGAGTGAGACGTGACACAGAGCCATGTGGGCGGTGGCCTCGAGCCGCGCCGATGGGTCTGCTCTCCTGGCTGAGTGCCCCGGAGTCCCTTCATTCAGGCTAGCTCTCATTTCCTGTGGCTTGCTCACCTCGGCAGTCTGACTGGGATGGCCTGACAGAGAGAGAGAGAGAGAGAGAGAGAGAAACCACAAGCGCCGCTGTGAGTCACCGGTCAGAAAAGATGCTCTCTTTAAAAGGTACTGATTTTACAACGCTCTGGAAGGGGGAAATTGGAAAGTATTAGAAGTACTGTAAAAAGACAGAGGACAGGATTCCTGGGGTTCCAGACAGAGATTCCCCTGTACGGGATCCCTGTGTAATTGGGGTTATATACAGAGATCCCCCTGTACGGGATCCCTGTGTAAATGGGGTTACAGACAGAGATTCCCCTGTACGGGATCCCTGTGTAAATGGGGTTATATACAGAGATTCCCCTGTACGGGATCCCTGTGTAAATGGGGTTATATACAGGGATTCCCCTGTACGGGATCCCTGTGTAAATGGGGCTATAACAGAGATTCCCCTGTACGGATCCCTGTGTAAATGGGGTTATATACAGAGATTCCCCTGTACGGGATCCCTGTGTAAATGGGGTTATATACAGAGATTCCCTGTACGGATCCCTGTGTAAATGGGGTTATATACAGAGATTCCCCTGTACGGGATCCCTGTGTAAATGGGGTTATATACAGAGATTCCCCTGTACGGGATCCCTGTGTAAATGGGGTTATAACAGGGATTCCCCTGTACGGATCCCTGTGTAAATGGGGTTATATACAGAGATTCCCCTGTACGGGATCCCTGTGTAAATGGGGTTATAACAGAGATTCCCCTGTACGGATCCCTGTGTAAATGGGGTATATACAGAGATTCCCCTGTACGGGATCCCTGTGTAAATGGGGTTATATACAGAGATTCCCCTGTACGGGATCCCTGTGTAAATGGGGTTATATACAGAGATTCCCCTGTACGGGATCCCTGTGTAAATGGGGTTATATACAGGGATTCCCCTGTACGGGATCCCTGTGTAAATGGGGTTACAGACAGAGATTCCCCTGTACAGGATCCCTGTGTAAATGGGGCTATATACAGAGATTCCCCTGTACGGGATCCCTGTGTAAATGGGGTTATATACAGAGATTCCCCTGTATGGGATCCCTGTGTAAATGGGGTTATATACAGAGATCCCCCTGTACGGGATCCCTGTGTAAATGGGGTTATATACAGAGATTCCCCTGTACGGGATCCCTGTGTAAATGGGGTTATATACAGAGATTCCCCTGTACGGGATCCCTGTGTAAATGGGGTTATATACAGGGATTCCCTGTACGGGATCCCTGTGTAAATGGGGTTATATACAGAGATTCCCCTGTACGGGATCCCTGTGTAAATGGGGTTATATACAGAGATTCCCCTGTACGGGATCCCTGTGTAAATGGGGTTATATACAGAGATTCCCCTGTACTGGATCCCTGTGTAAATGGGGTTATATACAGGGATTCCCCTGTACGGGATCCCTGTGTAAATGGGGTTATATACAGAGATTCCCCTGTACGGGATCCCTGTGTAAATGGGGTTATATACAGAGATTCCCCTGTACGGGATCCCTGTGTAAATGGGGTTATATACAGAGATTCCCTGTACGGGATCCCTGTGTAAATGGGGTTATATACAGAGATTCCCCTGTACGGGATCCCTGTGTAAATGGGGTTATATACAGAGATTCCCCTGTACAGGATCCCTGTGTAAATGGGGTTATATACAGGGATTCCCCTGTACAGGATCCCTGTGTAAATGGGGTTATATACAGAGATTCCCTGTACGGGATCCCTGTGTAAATGGGGTTATATACAGAGATTCCCCTGTACGGGATCCCTGTGTAAATGGGGTTATATACAGAGATTCCCCTGTACGGGATCCCTGTGTAAATGGGGTTATATACAGAGATTCCCCTGTACGGGATCCCTGTGTAAATGGGGTTATATACAGAGATTCCCCTGTACGGGATCCCTGTGTAAATGGGGTTATATACAGGGATTCCCCTGTACGGGATCCCTGTGTAAATGGGGTTATATACAGGATTCCCCTGTACGGGATCCCTGTGTAAATGGGGTTATATACAGGGATTCCCTGTACGGGATCCCTGTGTAAATGGGGTTATATACAGAGATTCCCTGTACGGGATCCCTGTGTAAATGGGGTTATATACAGGATTCCCCTGTACGGGATCCCTGTGTAAATGGGGTTATATACAGAGATTCCCCTGTACGGGATCCCTGTGTAAATGGGGTTATATACAGAGATTCCCCTGTACTGGATCCCTGTGTAAATGGGGTTATATACAGAGATTCCCCTGTACGGGATCCCTGTGTAAATGGGGTTATATACAGAGATTCCCCTGTACGGGATCCCTGTGTAAATGGGGTTATATACAGAGATTCCCCTGTACTGGATCCCTGTGTAAATGGGGTTATATACAGGATTCCCCTGTACGGGATCCCTGTGTAAATGGGGTTATATACAGAGATTCCCTGTACGGATCCCTGTGTAAATGGGGTTATATACAGGGATTCCCCTGTACGGGATCCCTGTGTAAATGGGGTTATATACGGGATCCCTGTGTAAATGGGGTTATATACAGGGATTCCCCTGTACAGGATCTCTGTGTAAATGGGGTTATATACAGAGATTCCCCTGTACGGGATCTCTGTGTAAATGGGGTTATATACAGAGATTCCCCTGTACGGGATCCCTGTGTAAATCGGGTTATATACAGAGATCCCCCTGTACGGGATCCCTGTGTAAATGGGGTTATATACAGGGATTCCCCTGTACGGGATCCCTGTGTAAATGGGGTTATATACAGAGATTCCCCTGTACGGGATCCCTGTGTAAATGGGGTTATATACAGAGATTCCCCTGTACGGGATCCCTGTGTAAATGGGGTTATATACAGGGATTCCCCTGTACAGGATCTCTGTTTAAATGGGGTTAAAGGTTGCAGATTCACCTCCGGGGGGCGGGGGGGGAAGGCTGCTCATCACCCCAACGTCATCGTAGTTTTCATCTGGGTCCGGCTGGATCCTGCAGGTGCACACAGAGGGACAGGACTAAGGGCTGCTCCAAAATTCAATAAAACATTTTCAGTGCCTACACATTAGTTAATTTTACCAGATCAATATTTAATTTTTTTACAAACCTATGCATATTTTACATTGATTCTGATATAACAATGTAACTGTAATTGAGCAACATTCAAACACTATAATTGCAAGTGGATGCATAAACAAAAAAATAAATCCAAAATATATTTGTCAAATGAAAATATACCCCAAAATGGGAAGAAAATAATAATGGAAAGATAAAATTCTGTATCAATTATGACGCTCATAATAATGAGTGAGCTTTATTTATAATGTAAATTTCCTACACTGGATTCATGGCACTTTCTAATAAAAAATCAAAACAACAATAAGAGGAAAGCAGCACAGAAGCATTTAAAACAATGAGAGAAATATGAAGGGAGTTGACGCTCACATGGCTGCAGTGGGCCGGGGGGGCAGGCTGGGGGCCGAGGCGGGGGAGGGCAGGCTGGGGGCCGAGGCGTGGGAGGGCAGGGGAGGGGCCACGTGGTTGCTGGGGGGAGGAGGAGGAAGAGGACTCCCCTTCTTCATCCCGGGACCTTATCATTCACAACATCCACAACAAAGCAGGACATCAGTTTGCAAGCCAATTCAGACAAGACATCAGCCCTTGGACCTGTCTCTTGCATAAGCCTGAGGTGTGTGTGTGTGTGTGTGTGTGTGCGTGTGGGCATGTGCGTGCGTGCGTGTGTGTGTATGTGTGTAATTTTTTAGCGAATTCATGCTCGAGTTGAGAATAGTTATGAGAACAGTCAAATTTGCTGTAGGTAGTTTGTACTAAAGAGTGAAACCTTTCACTTGTATTTTCTTCTCTTTTTTTTAAGAGGAACTTCACTCTGAAGCGAGGGCCTCCGCACAGCAGAAAAAGCAGAAGAGGAACTCGAAGAGGAGAACAGCCTCGGCTGTAATCTCGCACATTTCTCAAGGCTTTGGTCTTCAAACCCAGATCTTTTTAACGAGCCAGTCAGTGCGTGTGTCTGCTGTGTGCCGATAGAAGAGTTAAGATCACAAGAGTCACACAGGGGAAATGTCAGACAGACACACAGACAAGGATGGTTAAAAATGCAGCTGAGCATGCAACCACAGGAACCACTCTCGCCTTGGGGTAGGGTATTGGGGTAAGGAGTGTGTGTGTGTGTGTGAGTGTGAATGTGTGTGAGTGTGCATTTTTGTGAGTGCACGCCTCAAAACTTTGTCACACATTCTCAATGCGAAAACTCACATGAATAAACATTCTTAATGGACTGACATCAATAAACTGCTAACTTTTTTGTGCTCTACTTCTCCATAACTGAGACTGTAGTTTGCTGCTCAGTTCAGACAAACAGCTAATATTGTTTTTTTTTGGATTATAGGTCACAAGATTTAATCTCAGAGAAGATTATTCATCACATGTGAGTCTTTGCGGGAAAAAAAGCAAAATCAACCAACCCATGTTGAATGTATGAACTCAATATCATCTCGAATGTAAGAACACAATAACACATAATGATTAGAAGAGGCCATTCAGCCCAACCAGACTCATCATTCATCTGCAGCCTACAGAGCAAGCAGCTCTTCATCAAGCTGGATTTGACCCCTCAGAGGGCCTCTGCTTCTACTGCCTGATCTGACAAGCTGTCCCCCACGTTGGCAATCTCTCTCTGCGTGAGAATGACTAGATATTCATACAGAATTTGCCATTATCAGATGTCCCTACGCCATTCTGATGAATTTATTAATAAAAAAAACAGGCTACAGTCTGCAGGAGTCGCCCGGTGAGAGCAGGGGAGTGGGGACTCACCGTTGGCCGGGTTCTCGGCCTGCTTCCTGAACTTCTCCAGGTTGACGCTGGGGGGCCTGTTGGGCTTGGCTGGGGGGTTCCCCAGGGCCAGCTTATTGAGCAACGGGTTCCTCTTCGGAGCGGACGGGTTCGCGTTCTCCTTCTGGTCCCGCTGCGTCTTCACGAAGCTGGCCCTGGGGGCGAAGGAGGGTTTGGGCCCTGGAGGATCATGGGAGTTGAGGGGCGAGGGTCCGCTCTTCTCCGGTCCCTGGCTGTCGATGCTGTCCTTGTTGAAGAGACTCTTCGCCGCCCGGAAGCTGGAGGCTTTCAGCGGGGAGAGGGCCGGGTCTCCCCCATCCTCCACCTGGGTGCGCATTGCGATCACTGAGCTCTTGGGTTTGGGAGCCAGGGGCATTTTGGGGGCGTTGAGCCCAGCACCTGCCCCCCCATCCTCGCTTTTGGCATCGTCTTTGACCCAGGGGGGTTTGGTCTGGGAGGGGGGTGGTTTGGCTAGGGCGAGGGGTGGCTTGGTGAGGGCGGGGGGCTGTTTGGGCTGGGCGGGGGATGGTTTTGCCTGGGCGAGGGGCGGTTTTGCCTGGGCGGGGGGTGGTTTGGCCAGGGCAAGGGGGGGTTTGGGGAAGGACTTGCCCTCTGGGGTGCCGCTCAGAGAGGGCTTCTGCACAGGCACTTTGGGGATCAGGGGTTTGGGCTCAGAGTCCCTCGACAGGTCTGGCGGTTTGGGTTTGAAAGCCGGTTGCTTAGCGACAGCGGGCTTCCCTTCGTCCTGGGGGGCTCCGAATTTACCTGCCAGGGGTTTGGGCCGGGGGAACTCACACACCTCCGGGGCACTCGTGGTGGAGGCAGTGCCCTTCAGGAAATTGGGTTTGGGGGTCCCCCCCACACGGACCCCTCCAGAGAGGCTGCTCTCCAGCACATGCTTCTTTGCCTGTAGCGGGGGTCCTGAGGAAAAGGTGGGGTGCACAGGCACTTTGGGGCGCGCCCCCGGGACCTCCACGGCAGGGGTATCCTCTGAGGAGCCTGTCCCAGTGTTGAAGCGGGCCATGATGGCCTTCACGTTGGCCGGACTGTTCTGGACAAACAGAACCAGAAGGGAGGGGTAAGAAACCCAGTCAGCACTTTTTTGGTCATTTAAAAGCCATCCAGGTGAAAACCTGGCCAGATTTAGCTGAAAAGTGAAAGTATTCTAGCCAAGCAAAACATAGCCAGGCTATATCCGGGTAAAATCTGAGCTATACTGCTGTTAACCTTGTATTTTTATGTCAAAACTATCAACCGAGATTTCCACCCCACTATACATCTGGATTCTGGCTTTTGCTCCCTGGAAAACTGGAAGAAGAGAAAGAGAAAGAAGGGAGACATAACACTTGAAAGGCATAAAGTGTGAATGTGTGTGCGTGCGTGTGTCTGCATTTGAAAACTAGATCCCACACACTGTTAGATTAAAATGTATTCTCGTGTTTTATAAACCCTGGTGTTTGTGGCAGAGTTTATCAAACAGCAAAATCTGTCTTGCAAATGACCCCTGAAACTTTCACCACCCCTCAAACTTTTGTCAAATTGTAAGGTCAATTACTGACTTTTATGACATTGAATTAAACTATTAAACCATTAGACTCTACCTGCATGTCCCAGAGTCATCACACACATCTACCTGCATGTCCCAGAGTCATCAGACACACATAAATGGACTGCATTTATATAGCGCAGTTATCCAAAGCGCTTTACAATTGATGCCTCTCATTCGCCAGAGCAGTTAGGGGTTAGGTGTCTTGCTCAAGGACACTTCGACATGCCCAGGGCGGGGTTTGAACCGGCAACCCTCCGATTGCCAGACAATTGGTCTTACCTCCTGAGCTATGTCGCCCCACCTGTGTGTCCCAGAGTCATCACACACATCTACCTGTGTGTCCCAGAGTCATCACACACATCTACCTGCATGTCCCAGAGTCATCACACACATCTACCTGCATGTCCCAGAGTCATCACACATACGCTTTTGATAATATTCTTTTAGCTAAATTCCAGGGCTCTTCTTACACCCGAACCTCCCGTCCCACCCCCCACCAGACTCACCCGTCTGTTTTTTCGGCTGCTCGTTGTCGGTCCTACCCCCTTACCATCCCGTTTGCTCTTCTGCATGTGAAGAGCGTACAGGAAGTGAAACAGTAATATAACAGGCTCGTAACAGGAAGTGGCGCTCTGCGCTCACTTTGAAGCCATTGTACTAAAATGGACGCAACCTACTGGACGGGCTGCTTTTCATAAATTACAATAACGGCCGGAGGCATTGCTAGCAACACACAGCGCTGCTGTGAACAGGAAATAAAGGGGACTGGAGGGGAACTTAAAAACTGAGGAAGCCAGCAGTGTGTCTCCAGGCATCACGCAGCACAGGTGTAAGCAGCGTGACATCACTACAGCAGGAGACCTGTCTCTGAGTCAGCACGTCTCTGCGACTGCAACAAAGAACTTTTCCACTGGGCGCTAAGAGTACAGCAGAGCGCCAGGTACTGTGCCTCTGCTGATTGGCTTGTGCTCTGAACGTCCCCTCAGGTGCAATCCGATTGGCCGATTTCTCTGATATGATATCCCATTAATAAGGGTGAAAACAGAATTCTTGTACACCAGCAGTACTTCTGCATTGCAAAGCTGGAGTCCAGGACTGCTCCAGTGAAAGTGAATACTGGACGAGCTGTATTGCATGGTAGTGTACTGCATGGTACTGTATTGCATGGTAGTGTACTGCACGGTACTGTATTGCATGGTAGTGTACTGCACGGTACTGTATTGCATGGTAGTGTACTGCATGGTACTGTATTGCATGGTACTGTATTGCATGGTAGTGTACTGCATGGCAGCGTACTGCACGGTAGTGTATTGCATGGTAGTGTACTGCATGGTACTGTATTGCATGGTAGTGTACTGCATGGTAGTGTATTGCATGGTAGTGTACTGCACGGTAGTGTATTGCATGGTAGTGTACTGCATGGTACTGTACTGCATGGTAGTGTACTGCATGGTAGTATATTGCATGGTAGTGTACTGCATGGTACTGTACTGCATGGTAGTGTATTGCATGGTAGTGTATTGCATGGTAGTGTACTGCATGGTACTGTATTGCATGGTAGTGTATTGCATGGTAGTGTACTGCATGGTACTGTACTGCATGGTAGTGTACTGCATGGTAGTGTACTGCACGGTACTGTATTGCATGGTAGTGTACTGCATGGTACTGTACTGCATGGTAGTGTACTGCATGGTACTGTACTGCATGGTAGTGTACTGCATGGTACTGTACTGCATGGTACTGTACTGCATGGTAGTGTACTGCATGGTACTGTATTGCATGGTAGTGTACTGCATGGTACTGTACTGTACACACACTTTTAAAAATAATTTCCTGCTTCCTATTTCTGTGAAAACGTAAGTGAAGCTTCCCCTCTGACTCTTCTGTTATCATGCAGCCTGAGAAACGGGAGAAATATCAGGAGAGTCACTGAAATCTCAGAGTCCTACGTCATGGGGCACATACTACTGCCAGCAGGGGCGACAGTATTTCTGGATTTGGATCAATGGCAGAACTGCCCTCCAGTAGCAGAACTCCCCCCTATCAGCAGAACTTCCCTCCATCAGCAGAACTGCCCCTCAACAGCAGAACTGCCCCCTATCAGCAGAACTGCCCCCTATCAGCAGAACTGCCCCTCAACAGCAGAACTGCCCCCTATCAGCAGAACTGATCCTTATCAGCAGAACAGCCCCCCAACAGCAGAACTTTCCCCCAACAGCAGAACAACAGCAGAACTGCCCCCATCAGCAGAACTTCCCCCATCAGCAGAACTGCCCCCTATCAGCAGAACAGCCCCCCAACAGCAGAACAGCCCCCCAACAGCAGAACTTTCCCCCATCAGCAGAACTGCCCTTAACAGCAGAACTGCCCCCCAACAGCAGAACTGCCCCTCAACAGCAGAACTTCCCCCTATCAGCAGAACTACCCCTCAACAGCAGAACTTCCCTGCATCAGCAGAACTGCCCTCCAGCAGCTCAGCCCACCAATAGTAGTCTGTGATGTCAACAGGCTGGTTTGTGACAGTAGGAGTGGCCTACAATCATCACAGGACTCATAAAGAGTAGCAATCACACAACCAGTGAGTGTAGGGTGAGCCGAAGACAACACCGAAGCATCCACTTTCCCCACAAACACCTTTAATGCCTTTAACGGCAATGGATTTCACGTTTTAATGACAAACAGACGAGCAGCGATGAAGATGAAATGCAGGAGGGGCGCGTTGTGATAAAGTCACATTATTCATGAACTTTAAACTGCCACTCGCTGCTCATCATGTGGTCAGTTGCTTAAGAAAAAAAAACCAACTGTCGTTTCTCTGGTCAAACATTCAAAAGACGAGAAACTTGATGCCTTGATAGCAGAGTCTGCGGACCAAGCTTCCGCAGCTGCGAGAGTTTTTGACTTCTGTTGACCCTCTTCGTTGTTGTTGCTGTTGATAGCCGTGTTACCTGGCAACAAATTAACATTTTCAAACGTGGAGGATGAGGCTGAATAGGTGTGTGTCTAAAGATGACTGACGTAAGTCAGAGAGCAGATTCTCTGGGAACCCTGAAGAGATATATATCGTGATTCTGAAGAGAGGAGTCTTCGTCAGTCAGTCTGAGAGAGAAGCATGGCACTGAAGAGCTCAACGCTGTGAGGAGAAAGACAGAGCTGGTTTTAAACACACTTCCTGAGGGAGAACCCTTCTGTAGAGCTCACTGCTGTGAGGAGAAAGACAGAGCTGGTTTTAAACACACTTCCTGAGGGAGAACCCTTCTGTAGAGCTCACCGCTGTGAGGAGAAAGACAGAGCTGGTTTTAAACACACTTCCTGAGGGAGAACCCTTCTGTAGAGAGCAGCGGTGTGCGGTTTCCAGTGTGGAACAGAGGAGGAAAGTCCAGGAGTCAGACAGTAAAAGTCCTGCCTCAGCCAGCTGATTTCACTAATTAGTTCTGCCTCCTGGCTGGGGAATTGTGCTAAAATCACCACCGTCTGGAATCCATTTTAATGTAAATCAGACTGTTAAAAGCGTTGGGATCTTTACCACTACGACTGGTATTCTTCCCCAAAAACGTATATATGTATGATCAAAACATAAGGTTTTCCTTCCACAAAACAACAAGCCTGATCAGAAGGCTTTGGATATCTGATGATTTTCCGGCTATAGTGGCATTTAGTCTCAGTTCAGCCGTTCACCCCCGACGGGCCGGCGTGTGCCACCTCTCACTGGCACCGAAACCAGCGGCAGGGGTCACCCGCGCCAGAGTTCACGCGCCGAAAAGCAGAAGTGTCGCCGTGGAGACACGGTGGGCGGGATTTCAGGCTCATTCAGGCCCCGCGGCTTTGTGTTTCACATCATTTAATCACGACGATGAGACACACACAGAAAAACAAACTGCATCTGAAATGTGTCCAGCTGAACAGCCTCTGTGTGTCTGCGACAGAACTGCACCTGCGTGTGTCCAGTAGAACAGGTGTGTGCCTGGCCTGTTTGTGTCCAGCTGAACAGGTGTGTGCCTGGCCTGTGTGTGTCTAGCTGAACAGGTGTGTGCCTGGCCTGTGTGTGTCCAGCTGAACAGGTGTGTGCCTGGCCTGTGTGTGTCCAGCTGAACAGGTGTGTGCCTGGCCTGTGTGTGTCCAGCTGAACAGGTGTGTGCCTGGCCTGTGTGTGTCCAGCTGAACAGGTGTGTGCCTGGCCTGTGTGTGTCCAGCAGAACATGTGTGTGCCTGGCCTGTGTGTGTCCAGCTGAACAGGTGTGTGCCTGGCCTGTGTGTGTCCAGCTGAACAGGTGTGTGCCTGGCCTGTGTGTGTCCAGCTGAACAGGTGTGTGCCCGGCCTATGTGTGTCCAGCTGAACAGGTGAGTGCCTGGCAGTACGCCCCGCCCACGCACACAGTGATTCCGGGCATCTGGCCCGGGACAGGCCAGCCACCAGGAAGTACAGATACAGGGGAAAGATAAGCAGCCTTTGGCTGTGGAGCCTGACTGAGGGACCGTCTGAGGAGAGGGAGAGGGAACAGAGGAGAAACAGAGGGACAGAAAAAAATAAAAAATAAATAGTGAGCGCAGTTTGTGCTGCTTACAGTAATAACCTTTTGAGGGGCAGATGCTCAAAGTGAGAAACTGGCGCAACTAACCTATAAAAACTGCTTTGCTATGCCCAGTTACTGCACAGACCATGTGCTACCAGAATTAATAATGACAGCAACAATTATACATATGATCAAATCAAAGGGGGACCTGGGGCGTCTGAGGCAGAATCACCCCCCCCCCCCACCCCCCCACCCCCCACCCACGCACGTGCCTGTCCCAGTATAATGTGTGAAAAAAGCACTCTGTGTCATGTTAACAACTGAGCCCGGCCCACACAGCTTAGACAAGTGCAACATGACACTTATTTCACTGTGAAAAGACGTTTCTGCCCTCAGACCAGCCGTCATGAGACAGAGAGCGAGGACCCGAGCTGGGCTGCACTTTCCCAGCAGCATCTGACTGCACGTTAGGCTCCGCCCCCTTCTCTGCTGTCTGAGCCCGGTCCCTTTTTAAGGCCGAAAGCAGGTCAGGCAGCGGGGCGTGTGGTGCAGCCCGCGGGGCAGCGGACACACAGGAAGCGCTGGGTCCCTTCACCCAGCTCGGTCAGGGGTTCAATTCCACTGCCATGGCAACCCCTGAGCTCTGCTTCCTTCTCTATCTG
Organism: Anguilla rostrata; assembly: GCF_018555375.3. Lineage (NCBI taxonomy): Eukaryota > Metazoa > Chordata > Actinopteri > Anguilliformes > Anguillidae > Anguilla > Anguilla rostrata. Next base: position 976,561 of record NC_057946.1, on the reverse strand, counting down.
TACTCCACTCTGCTTTCTTCCTGTCTGAGTAAAGCAAATTCAAAAACAGACAACTAGCAAAACAAAAATGAAAGACTATTAAAAACATAAATAAAAAGAAAACCTTTTTTTTAATAAGGGTGAAATTTTCAGTGTGCAATTGCTACTCATTGTCATGCGTAAACATCTGAGCCAACACCCCTGGTGTGAATTCGCACCCCAGTAACGTGACGTGTGATACATCTTTTTTACCCACAGCATGTACAGTATTAGCAAACCTTTCACAGTTTTGTCATGATGCCATTTTCTTATTTAAATCTTATAACAATGACCACTGATACATTAAGTGTTTACATAAACATGCGCAATCTAAACCCACATCTGGAGCATATTTCACTCTTCGACCGAAAAGGAGAATAAAGAACTGCCGAAGGCATTTGGACAGGAGTTCTTATGTAAAGGAGAGGTGCGTTCGGCCTTCTCACTTCCTTGTGCACTCCCAGTTACTGTAATTCTCGGCTACTGTAATTCCCGGTTAGTGTAATTCCCGGTTAGTGTAATTCCCGGCCAATCATATACTGTCACTGAGCCAATCACAGCTGTTGAGCCAGCCATGTACAGTCACTGAGCCAATCACAAGCTCAGTCACTCAGCTAATCACAGCTGTTGACCCAGCCATGTACAGTCACTCAGCCAATCACAGCTGTTGAGCCAGCCATGTACAGTCACTCAACCAATCACAGCTGTCGAGCCAGCCATGTACAGTCACTCAGCCAATCACAGCTGTCGAGCCAGTCACGTACAGTCACTCAGCCAATCACAGCTGTCGAGCCAGCCATGTACAGTCACTCAACCAATCACAGCTGTTGAGCCAGCCACGTACAGTCACTCAGCCAATCACAAAAATCCAGCTTCTGAGAGCTTGGTCACTATGTCTTTAGAGCTCCACACTGCATTTGTGTGGATTTAATACAGACCCACAGATTCAAAGCCAGCTCACAAACAAAGAGTGATACTGTTCACTAACAGGCTGTTTGACTAACCACTACTGTGTTGGACTTTACATGGTAACATGTCCAGGGTTAATTCAACTGTTAATAGATAACATTTGGTATCACATTCCAGAGTGGGAACAAATGTTATTTGTTAAGAGTTGAATTAACGCTGGACATTTTACTGTGTACAATCAGCCAATGAGAATCCAGGATCAAAACCTGTTTTATAATATGTACAGTATAATGTGTTCTATCATACATATACTGTGTTCTCCACAATTTGCTGTCACACCTGAGCTGAACAGTGTTCTGTAATCCCCTTTCTCCTCAAAAGGAACAGCATTGAACGATAAAAAGGATCAAGATTCCCTGAAAAAAGGGAAATTCTTTTATTCACGAGGGTGACTGTGAGTTTTTCCTCTTTTTTTTGTGGTCAGCGTGTCTGCCCTCTCTGTACAGTCTTATGCAAAGCAGAATCACCTTCCCTCTTTAAAACTGCCACACCATGTTACTGCATAAGATCTCAATGTGTCCACGCTGAACATTACCGTAGTTTTATGATATGCCTCATCGGTTCCGGTCATATTTACACAGTATGTATTTTATTGTGTTTGTTACCATCATAAATCTGAAAGGCTACACCCTAGATTCGGTCCCTTAAGCCTGAATAACAGATTGGAAAGCGTTTGTTACACTCGGTATAATGATCAGTATAGCTGCAGTTGAACCGAAGCTTTATTGACAGCTAAGAGAGGAAAGATCATGGAAACTGACTCTCATGATTTTCTAACAGCAGTGCAGCTCGACTGAATCCAGGGATGGGGTGTCACATGATGCCCAGTAGGAATGTATCTGTTTGAATGCTGGAAGGTTGGCCAATAAAACAAGCCTTCTGAACAGCCGCCACACAGGAAGGCCTGCTGACCAAGCACTGGCACATCAGCTCAAAAAATCACATAGACTGTGTGACTGTTACCCTCACACACACACACACACACACACACACACACACAGCTCACACACAGGACTGTGTGACTGTTACCCTCACACACAGCTCACACACAGGACTGAGTGACTGTTACCCTCACACACACACACACACACAGCTCACACACAGGACTGAGTGACTGTTACCCTCACACACACACACACACACAGCTCACACACAGGACTGTGTGACTGTTACCCTCACACACACACAGCTTACACACAGGACTGAGTGACTGTTATCTGCACACACAGACACACACACACACACACATGACTGTGTGACTGTCACCCGCACACACACACACACACACAGGTCTGTGTGACTGTTACCCGCACACACACAGCTCACACACAGGACTGTGTGACTGTTACCCGCACACACACACACACACACACAGCTCACACACAGGACTGTGTGACTGTTACCTGCACACACACAGCTCATACACAGGACTGAGTGACTGTTACCCGCACACACACAGCTCACACACAGGACTGTGTGACTGTTACCTGCACACACACACACAGCTCACACACAGGACTGAGTGACTGTTACCTGCACACACACAGCTCATACACAGGACTGAGTCGTATGTGTGGGTTATCAGTCAGGTAGAGCGAGAGGATTTTTCACATGTGACTATGAAACATATTCTAATTGGGATGGCAGGTATGCCATCCCACCAAGTTACGCCTTGGCGGTGGCATGCCCCATACCTATACAGAACAGTTTGGCACTTTTCAGGGTTCTCCACAGAAATATCCACAACAGCCACAGACACTCAGCCCTTAAAAACATTAAATTCTGTACATTCTGACCCCATTTCAACAGACAGATTTCATAAACAACTTCACATGTCCACACAATAAAGCCCCAAACTAAGGGGATTTTACGTTTTTGCCTTCTTCTTCTTCTTCTTCTCATTTTTATTTTTCCTGCCGCCTAACAACATGTCTCCCCATTGGACATTTTACCGACACCTGCCAAATCTTCACCTACACGACCCAATCAAAAACTCACATACACACGCAAAATACCCATACCTTTTTACTCTGAAACATTTCCAGTTTAAACAACTAGTCTGCCTGTGGCCTAGTGGGCAAGGTTTCAGTCTTGGGAACTTGGGATCCTAGGTTCAAGCCCAGCTAGGAACACGTTTATTTAACCTGCTTTTACCCTCACTAATAATTCTCTACTACTTCTCAATTATTGCTTTTGCAGACATATCTACCTGCCGTTCACCAAACGTATACACTGCATTATGACGTACCGTCTGCACGTTCAGTTATTAACTGGCTACAATATTGCAAAGCCATATGGATTCAACGGGAGCTCTGCTGTGCTTACTGGCGTGTGTTCTTCTTTAAAACCATGGACAGGTTTGCTAATGATATTTCACGCATTGCATAGCTATGTCATGGTGCTGCACTAACAAAGTCACAGACTGGTAAACCTCCGGTTGAAGGATTGAATCCCACCTCGCCCTCAGGCAGATCATTTCCTCTTTTACACTAACGTTTTCTTACGCTTATATTTGCTTTACCAAAACTCACTCACGGCCACCCATATGCATTTCATGACGGCAAATGTATTGCTTTTATTAAAAAGTTACACCAGTTCACCACTGTGCCATTTCTACTAACTATATTTCTTTACTTGGCTACCGTACAAAACCTTATCAGCAAACGTCACGTTTCTACATTCATGTTACCTCGCCCTGTTCTCTATCTAGCCACATACAAACAATTACTACGTATGTACGTTCTGCAACTCCCCATTAAAACATTACATTTAAAATCATGACTCACTCATAATTATAACTACTACTACTGAATATGAAGAAAGCACATCAGTACAGTAGATTTCACACGTTACTTAACCCTCCACTTTAATGACTAATGCTTTACACTGACTGTTACATATACCGTTCGATAAGGAAACTAAGCTCGCACATGGTGACTTCATTTACTTCGCACTATAGTCTGTGATCATGTCAACCTTCACCTACATGCCCATTCTGCTAAAAACAGATTGTTTCAACTATGCAATTTCATAATTTCTTCTAATTTCTCTCACACTGTTGTTATTTTCTCATATGCAAAGCCTGCTGGGACGTATGCGTCTGCTCCTATTCTCCACTATCAAGTTTTCCGATTCTAGCTTAGCAAAACAGTGAAGAGGATTCCTACCTGCAGATAAGCCTATCAAAATGCCGTATAAACCTTACAAACACTAAAAGTGCATCTCCACAAAATAACAGACAACGGAGCAGGACAGAAGGGTACACAAGTTGTGACCTAGGCAGCTCTAATTCTACGGGCTTGCTGATTCTTTTGTCAATCAAGGCTCGTTGGATGGCCGTCAAATCCGTGAGTACATACACTGGCCATATTTCACCTGCGTTTCTGATGCGTTTACACTTACATTACAGGCATTTAGCAGACGCTCTTATCCAGAGCGACTTACACAACTTTTTACACAGCATTTTACATTGTATCCATTTATACAGCTGGATATATACTGAAGCAATGCAGGTTAAGTACCTTGCTCAAGGGTACAACGGCAGTGTCCTTACCCGGGAATCGAACCTGCGACCTTTTGGTTACAAGCCCAGTTCCTTACCCACTGTGCTACACTCCGTCCTTACGCCACCGCCCCCTTTGTCACAGCCACTGTTTTATATATATAGCAAACCGAAACTGCTAAATGGTACACGCTCATCAGACTGTACGAATTCACAAAGGATAGCCATAATCCACAACCGTTTCTTACAGGGTCACTTCGCATTTCTCACTCTCATAATAAAACGCTTTGCAAAAAGAAATGATATCTCATAAAAAACACGTTTTAAGCGCACAAAAATGCCAAGTTACTCACACATACAAGACATACACCGTCTATAACTCATTCATTCAGACCGCCAAAATCCTGCCATTTAAAGTAGGCCCCTATTGATATCAAAATGACGCCAAGTGAGAAAGCTGTTTGGCCTGTCCATGTACTGCATGCTTATACACACAGGGCCAAGTGACTTGAAAGAATTGAGGAAATATTGGGTAGCATTGCTTTGGAATACATCTTTTTTAATTTTGGTGAGGCAAGATCGCCTATATTGTTTGTAGTACCGTAACTTGGCATCATTTTGATATCAATACTTTAAATGGTAGGCCTGGATTTTGGCAGTCTGAATGAATGAGTTATAGACGGTGTATGTCTTTTATGTGTGAGTAACTTGGCATTTTTGTAAGCTGAAAACGTGTTTTTTATGAGATGGACATATACAGTATATACACACGAAGAGGCCTTACAGAAAAAGAACAGAACTTGCACACTAAAAAAAGAGGAACTATGTGTTTTCATCAGGGGAAAAACACTCTGACACATGCTGTCTTGCACAATCAAAGCTTGCTGCATTTTAGCATAGCTGAGGTTAGCGAGGTTCAGCTGGAAAGCCCAAAGACGCACGACATTGCAGCTGTTAAGCATTAACAGCAAAAGGGAAGCTATCTCTGCCATGTCGCATTTATCCAACAAAATAAACATTTAAACAGGCCAGCTAACATAGTCCAAAGAAATGCGAAGGTCAAATACACAGTGGCTAATATAAAGCTTTCTAAACTGTCATCCTTCTGGCTCGACATTGCTGGCTGTTAAACAGTTACCCTCTTACTATGAGGTCCTAATCCATCAGACCCAATGCATTTTCTCATCTCACAAATTAGTATGTGCTTCTGCCCCAGTCTCTTATTTCCCTCCACATGACAGACCGGCAAGCTTTACTACTACATGCATAAATTAAAGACTGACAGGCAGGTTGATTTGAATGAGATGGACGCTCCAGGGGACAATGAAAACAGTCAGACACACCTGAGCTACAGGTGAACAGGCGAGCGTGCGTAAGCAGGCGATGGTGGGCGATGGCGGGGAAGGTACTCACCATGGCGTGGGGAGTGGTGAACACCCCGGGGATCAGGATGCAGGTCTCGCAGTGAAGAGAGTCTGTCTGTGTGTGTGTGTGCGTGCGTGGGTGTGTCTGAGGGAGGAGAGTGTGTGAGTGTGTGTGTGCGCGCGTGTGTGTCTGAGGGAGGAGAGAGTGTGTGTGTGTGTGTGTGTGCCTGTGCCTCACAGGGAGAGTGAGTGTGTGTGTTTGCGTCTTGATGTCCAGTGTGTTTAGCTCTACTTCCCCTCCCTCTGGCCAGCCTTCAGAGCTGTCGTCACAGGAAGTGTTATCTCTCCCTCCATCTCCCGTATTTGCCTATTCTGTCCATCTCATGCCACTTTCAACTTTCACCGCTAACTACGCTAAGGTCCCGTACCCCTGTCCACAAACACTGCTAACACTGCTAAGGACCCTGTAGCCCTGTACACAAACACTGCTAACACTGCTAAGGACCCTGTAGCCCTGTACACAAACACTGCTAACACTGCTATGGACCCTGTAGCCCTGTACACAAACACTGCGAACACTGCTATGGACCCTGTAGCCCTGTACACAAACACTGCGAACACTGCTAAGGACCCTGTAGCCCTGTACACAAACACTGCTAACACTGCTAAGGACCCTGTAGCCCTGTACACAAACACTGCTAACACTGCTAAGGACCCTGTAGCCCTGTACACAAACACTGCTAACACTGCTATGGACCCTGTAGCCCTGTACACAAACACTGCGAACACTGCTATGGACCCTGTAGCCCTGTACACAAACACTGCTAACACTGCTATGGACCCTGTAGCCCTGTACACAAACACTGCTGACACTGCTATGGACCCTGTAGCCCTGTACACAAACACTGCTAACACTGCTATGGACCCTGTAGCCCTGTACACAAACACTGCTAACACTGCTATGGACCCTGTAGCCCTGTACACAAACCCTGTTAACAATGCTAAGGTCCCTGTACACAAACACTGCTAATGCCGCTGAGGTCCCTGTACCCCTACAAAAACACACCACGAACACCTGCCTGTGATACAACAATAGCAATAAAAAAAAAAAACTCAAAGATTCACTGGCATCTCTGAGCAGCCCCGACATGCAAAGGTGAGCAGTCCTGGGAGGGAAGCGGTCATTAAACTCCAGTAAAGATAAGGAATGGATGAGAGGTAAAGGTCCTGCAGGAGCGTGACGAGGTGGAGAGCGCTGAGGGATCTGCAGATGCTGTCTCGCTGTGCATGCCTTTCAAATCTCTGCAGGTGACAGAGCGAGCTTTAGCATGACCGTCGAGACTTCTGGGAAACAAGCACGCAGACCACAGACACAAATACAACTGTCGGCTTCTCTGCGCTTCCCTTACCCACACAGCACACGGCTGAAATGGTGTTAGAAACGCACTACAGCACCTTAGTTAGTCATTCAGAAGTTTATTTGACAGGGTCAGGGACCAGGGTACACTAAAAATATTTTCGCGAATGCGTCAGAGAGTCAGCCAGGGAGGCTAATTCTCATCTGCAAACCCTCGTTGGCCTGTGGGAGGAGACCGAGGCAAACAGAGCAGTTCCACACAGAGAGGATCTGAGCACCCAGGACTGGAACACAGAACCACCTATGTTCGTGATAACAGCGCTAACTACTGCGCCACAGTGCCACCCTCAGGAAAACAGCCTTATTACAACGAGGACCGGTGGCACAGATACAGTTATTCTCTTGTCTTGTACAGTAATGACCTTCAGAACAGGTACAAGAAGACATGCTTGTTTAATGGACAGGTTTTCTCATTGTAAATGAACATCACAGGACATGCACAGCGAATGAAAAGCCGTTCCTTGCTGTATTCCCTAACTAGCTTCCTGGCTCCTGCGGGGGACAGTTCAGTTGAAACTCAGCGCGGTGCCAGAATGCTGCTTTGTGAAGTGCTCAACAGTCAGAGGGGCTCATGGCTTCCTCTTCACACCTTCTGACCACAAGCTCGCAGATAGCCGAGGTGTCGCTGTTCTTTAAAAAAGTCTGTTTGTCTGAAAGTGTAGGGTTCGGGCTGGAGGGGGAGGGGGAGAAAGAGTGCCCGTGTGTGTGTGTGTGTGTGTGTGAGAAACAGGGAACTACTGTGCAAGACAGTCTGTAGGAAATACCACAGTCAGTTACTGCTACCAACCTGCAAAACAACATCTGAGAGGGATTAGCAGGGGAAAAGCATGCAAATGTGCAGTGTGGAACACAATGTGTGTGTGTGTGTGTGTGTGTGAGAGAGAGACAGAAAGAGAGAGAGAAAGAGAGAGAGATGACCTACATGTGAAGTGGTTCCGTTTGGTTTCATTTACATTCTCAAATTGTTTCACGCTCATGTGGGTAAAAGTGGGGTGATCAGCCTACAGTAGTTCACCTCAGTTCATTATCATTTCTGCTTTTTACGGTTCATGTAAGAATCAGAAATAAATTAGAGATCAGTTTCCTCCTGAGCTGAAGGGAAGAGCAAGCCACTCTGCTGTCTGAGTGCACCGACCAGCACCACGGATCAGCTCCACCGATCAGCACCATGGATCATCACCACGGATCAGCTCCACGGATCAGCTCTACCGATCAGCTCCACCGATCAGCTCACAACCCACTTAAAGATTTCCCTGAGAACAACGCCATGTTCTGGAGCAGGAGGCAGTGGGGAACGTCATTCACACAGAGCACACACCACCACCACACATTCTCACAGACACGCCTTTGGAATTAGAATATATTAATAAAAGGGGGAAATAATTAGAGTACTGCTCACATAGCGTGAAGGGAAGTATTATCATGATCATAGATTTTTTTTCAATATGTTTTCAGGATATAGTTTTGTCCATAAGAAAAATGACTATACTGTCCAGCCTGATGTATGAGCAGATCCAAATCGGCCTTTTCCCTCTTTACCTAGACAACCAAGTGAAGAACATTTTTTGGGAAACTAAGAGCTGATTGTGTATGATTTTGGCAACTAAAAGCTAACTGGTGGAGACCTTTGAAAAAGCTGAATTGTTACAGAATAAATGAATACGATTGACAGAAAGGTACAGAAAGTGAAAGCAGTTTAGGAAACTCCAGAAAGTCAGGATATATTGAAAACGTGCAGGAAAAAAAAAAGAAAAGAAAATTTGTAGGTTTCTGGAGTACAACAAATAAGCTCTTTCACTCAGTTCATAAGAAATTATCTGAATTCTGCCAGCCTGTTGAAGGGGAAACCTTTCTTATCTCCTAAAATACCTTTTAGACACAGGGGTGTCGTGACCCCTGGGTGTAATTATGCCATGTTTAAACGGCTTTTACCATAAATAATGTGAGTCCAGCCAGTTTCTGACATGGTATGCAGGACCAGCTGTGTCCCAGAGTGCTCCAAATACCAGGTCATTATCAGAAGAGTGAAAATATGGAGCTTCGTAAATCGACCATAAACCATTTCGACATTACTTTTTATTGCCTTTAACTTATTTAGAGATGCTTTCAGTGTTAACGGCAAACATTTTTTGTTGTATGCGTGTTTTGCTAGTTTATTGTGGTAGCAATCCATTTAGCTTTATTCATTTTCAGGACTAAAGCTTGTGTATGTTGACTTTCCTGACTGATTTACACTGTAATACAATTCCCAACATGCAGTTCACCAGCGCCTCATAGACCTTATAGGCGACGACTGCAATGAATTATGGGAGCTTGAGGCAAGGAAATGGAAATGCTGAATAAACTCTCTGTTGTTTAACAGACCCCAGAGGAACCAGATGATCAGAGGGGAAGAGCAGTGCATGCTGGTATAGCACTGGTGCTGCTACGGTCACATGTCAGACAGCTTTGAAAAAGAACACAATGCACCTGTGGTAAAAAAAAAAATTAAAATAGGGCCAAACGCCTCACACACTGCCCCTCTGCCAGAGGATCACCCTCTGACAGGGCAGAACACTGTTACAGGGGCACGCTGTTTTCTCTTTGTGTATTTCCTTGTGCGTTTCCTCGTATGCACTATCTGATCTGTCTGCAAAGGTTAATACTTCAGCGATGACCGTAAAGCCGAACGCACTGGGTTTACAGATTGCATAAGTTTAGTTCCCCCTTCGGAAGGTCTTAGCAATACGCGTGTTTCAGAAATTCCGTTCCGAAATCTGTGTTCATTTCGTCAGATTTTAGAGCAGAAGGATGTTTAAATATACCCTGTGTGTTCTTAGTTCCCCTCCTACGCAATTTAGCTCCTACTTATTTATTTATTTATTTATTTATTTTGCAGATTTTGGGGTTCTGCCCCCCTGTATGCAGAACCCTAAATTGAAACAGCGGTGTAGATTGATCATGACTTTATTTAGTAATTTTAGGACCTAATTCTGCTCCTAGCAGAGGCGGAGGTGAGGTTTTAAATGCAGGGACTCGCATCCTGTCTGGAGGCTGGTCTGTACGCTGGGGGCTTTTTTCCAGCCAGCCATTCTGGCGTAATATCTGACATGGCTGTGCACATCAGATTAGGTTCACTTTTTGTTAAAACAGTCACTGTTTCCTCAAACAGTCAGGCACTTACTGTAAACGTTGAGTGTAAACAGAAGCGGACTGTGCCCCATGGGTTAAAAACAGAGATGCTGTTCTACGCTCAGGTTCTGTTCTCAACCGCTCAGGTTGACTTCATCTGCGAAAATGTTTGCTGGTGTTGACACAGTGCAGTCAATTTTAAAAATATATATTACTTTTTTAAATCGCAGGGACAAGTAAAATACTTGATAATAGGCAACCTCAGAGATAACAAACCCTGTTAATGGAGATCTACCGTTCTGTAGGATAAATTTTGATCGAATACGAGCCAGTTTGTAGAATTACTGGAAAAAGATTGGGAAAAACATACTTAATTTCCCTTCCGATCCTCTTATTTAATGTAAAATGATACATCAATAGAGCATGTGATACTGTATCTGCTTACAGTTTTTAATTTACAAGCCTTTACACAGACATTTTGAATTTTAAAATCAATACATCAAAAATATTTTCCTTTCAATATAAAATAAACTAGATGATGTGCATGGAACCTTCCACCCTCTTTCCTTTGAGTTCCACTGGGACACAGAGGTGTCATCAAAAGTGGCCACCAATGAGTTCCACTGGGACACAGAGGTGTCATCAAAAGTGGCCACCAATGAGTTCCACTGGAACAAAAGGGTCATTGTCATCAAAAGTGGCCACTAATGAGTTCCACTGAGACACAGAGACGTTATCAAAAGTGGCCACCAATGAGTTCCACTGGAACAAAGGAGTCATCGTCATCAAAAGTGGCCACCAATGAGTTCCACTGGGACACAGAGACGTCATCAAAAGTGGCCACCAATGAGTTCCACTGGGGCACAGGGGTCATCGTCATCAAAAGTGCCCCCCAAGAGTTTCACTGGAACAAAGGGGTCATCATCATCAAAAGTGGCCACCAATGAGTTCCACTGGGACACAGGGGTCATCGTCATCAAAAGTGGCCACCAATGAGTTCCACTGGGACAAAGGGGTCATCATCATCAAAAGTTGCCACCAATGAGTTCCACTGGGACACAGAGGCATCATCAAAAGTGGCCACCAATCCGCTGAGGGCAGGCCCATGTAAATGCAGGAATATGCACATCTGGGGGAAGGACAGGGCTCATGGGGTGCTCTCTGAAAACCAGCAGCGATGCAGTTTACATGATCGTGTATATGAGACTCAGATTAATCTCAGTTATTTTGGAAGATCTTAATTTTTCTCTGAAATAATGGATAATATCGTGAGATTGGCTGAAAAAGACAGTTGCAGTGAAGAATCACAGATGCACTGCATGTTCATCCAAAGCATAGTTAGAGCTGGACATGTAATTATCACGGACATGTGACACACCCAAATGCCTTTTCACATTTTCAGCTGAAGCTTGTGGTTTTTGGACCCTCCTGACACCCTTAGAATGGCATGATCGAGAGAGGCTCGAGGAACCCCATAATCAGCAGAGCTACTCAGTGTAATCTTTAAACCAGGGCTGTGCAAGGAGGGCCAATTTTGAATAACAATTTATAATTACCATTATTGTTTTTTTATTGTTTATTTATCTGACGTGTGATAAAGTCATGGTATGAACTAGCACTGTTGCACACAGCTCTTCAGAAAATGAATCCAGTATAATTTGGGTAAGGCGGCAGTGTAGTATATTATAATGCACTGACCTTGTAGCCTAAACGTTGCAAGTTTGATTCCCAGGTAGGACACTGTCATTGTAACCTTGACCAAGGAACATGACCTAAATTGCTTCAGTAAATATCCAGGTCTATAAATGCTAAAAAATAAAATAAAAACCTGTGTAAATGGCTTTGGATAAGAGTGTCTGCTGAATGCCTGTTATGTAATGGTTGGAACAAAGTCTACATACACACCAGCCCTCCGGGAAGTGAGATGTGGCCGCCTGGTTTAAAGCGAGTGTTGGATGTATTTGAGCTCTCAGCATTGACTGACAGGCAGCTGCTGTCTGTGAGGCATGTCCCGCCCTCCAAGAGTGTGATCCAATCACTGCAAACCCCGCCCACATGGCTCATATTTATTATGCTAAACACCAAACAAAACAATTTCTGATTCTTGTCTTCGCAAATTTACTTAAGCTAAGAGAGGTTAAGTTTGGCTGCATACCTCCAAGCAGGGAAGGCTAGTGACAAGGCTTCACAGGACTGCGGTTAGAACAGTTTGAACACGGGCGGGGTCTTGCGGTGATTGGATCACACTCTTGGAGGGCGGCAGGTGCCTGGAATGAATGCTGAGAGCTCAAAACTACCTGCGAGCGTTTAAAGGAACCACCAGATTGGTCTGTCCATTACTAACTGCCATGATTGGTTGAAATCAGTGAGTGACACACGTTGGCTCCGCCCACTGTGGGGTTCACACAGCTGCCCGCTCAGTCCTCCGGCCTACGGTACAGGTAGCTCTCCTCGCCCTCGTCCTCGTAGCCGTGGACGTTGCGGCTGCTGTCCTCGGGGCACTGGATTCCCAGGGTGCCTTGCAGGCGCTGCTCCTGCTGACGCTGCTCCATGGAGTCCACCAGGTCGTAGACGTTGACCAGGGACCACATGGGCGAGGGAAACCAGGCCTTCACCTCGCCGTCCTTCCCCACCACCAGCATGCTGAAGTACTCCCGCGTGATCTTCAGGTGTCCCCGCAAACCGTTCACCATGTCACCAGTGAGGGGCTCCAGCTCCGACTGACTCTTACCTACAGGGGGCGATAGAGAGCGACGAAAATCATCATAATAATAATAATACTACTACTAATAATAATAATAATAATACGAAGAAGAAGAAGTTTCCCATTGCTCACTGTGCTTGTGTTAACATCACTAACATTAATAACACATTAGGTCACACATTAAATATATCGGCAAGAAACCAAAAATATCTGAGGGCTGAGGTTCCTGTCTGTACTCACCATTCAGGGGAAGCAGTTCCACTGAGCCTGAAGCCATTGACCCTGCGCCCACCAGCTTCAGCAGGGCGAAATGGCGTATTCCTGCAGAAATAACATTAGTAAATGACACTACCACAATGAGTAAGTGCTGCAGCAATGATGATATCATTAAACTTGCTCATTTCCAATGATCCATGCTTATTAGCTTACATAGAGCACCTTATGTAGGGTAAAACATGGAAAACACAAGTCCTGAATAAGTCATGAATTAGAATAACTACTTTAAAACACAACCAAATAATACTTTACTGGGCATTTTTGTCTAAATATATTTAGTGTTTACTGAATGTCCGCATTTTCAAATGGTTGTTTATATCAGGATTACAGAAAATAAGGCACAGTAATAGGAATGAAAAATCTTGAAAATTATCTGAAGAGATAATCCGGTTCTGAATGTTTTTGTTCTTGAACAGTTCCTAAATTTCCACAACGTAATTGTATCTGTATTCAGTTGTATATCTGCGTGTGATTTCAGTTATATTTCAGTACAGTAGCCGAGTCGAGCTCAGTGCTCCTGATTCTGACCCAAATGGCAGGATTGGCCATTCAGGGCCTGCAGCTGCTGCTGGAAGGAGTAGTCATCTTCAGATGGGGTGGAAATGATTAGAAGCCTCCTTTTAGACATGAATCTGAGGAAGAAAGATCATAACATATTAATAAAACATCAACGCATTAATCATGCAAAATACTGTATATACAATTGAGGCTACATCTAGTTAGCTTTTTCTCTTACCTGAGTAAACCTGTTAACCTCCTCCCTTGCCTGAGTAAACTCCAGCTAGCCTCCCACCTTACCTGAGCCTTAGTGAACTCCAGTTAGCCGCCTCTCTTACCTGAGTAAACCCCAGTTAGCTTAGCTTTTGCCTGTACCTGAGTGAACCCCAGCTAGCTTAGCTCTCGTCTTTACCTCAGTAAACCCCAGCTAGCCTCCCCCCTTACCTGAGTAAAGAGTTCTCCGGCTCGCCTGGTGCTCCAGGTGTGGGGCAGGCTGCAGGCTTGCTCTTCTCTCTTTTCATCTCAGGTTCTCTGGACGGGAAGGAGTCCAGGTTGTCCATCAGCAGAGGGGTGGAGATGGGTGACTGGAAAAGCTTCTGTAGACCACAAATGGGGCACACCAATGCAGGTGCACATCACCATGAAAATACATCACCATGGGGCTCATTACCATGGAGGCACATCACCATGGTGCACATCATCATGGGGCACATCACCATGGAGACACATCAACATGGAGACACATCACCATGGTGCACATCACCAAAGAGACACATCACCGTGGAGTCGCATCACCATGGAGGTACATCACTATGAAGGCACATTACCATGGGGACACATCACCATGGGGCTCATTACCATGGAGGCACATCACCGCGGAATCACATCACCATGGCGATACATCACCATGGGGCTCATTACCATGGAGGCACATCACCATGGGGCTCATTACCATGGAGGCACATCACCGTGGAATCACATCACCATGGCGATACATCACCATGGGGACACATCACCATGGGGCTCATTACCATGGGGACACATCACCATGGGGCTCATTACCATGGAGGCACATCACTGTGGAATCACATCACCATGGCGATACATCACCGTGGAGTCACATCACCATGGCGATACATCATCATGGAGACACATCACGATGATGCACATCAACATGAAGACACATCACATTGATATGTTATCAACACTTCACAATATATTAACTGTTAGAATTTTAGGACTGCTGTATAATCTTTAAAAAATATTTTACTCTGAAATATATGTATTCTTATATTTTCTAATTTATTCCACTTCTTTTTTTAGATGAAAGGCATGTCAGAGAGAAAGAACACCCATGACAAGTGTTCAGTTACATGTGCTAACCACATGGCAGGTTAATACCTGTCAGAAACCATTCCGCATCAAACTGAACCTTTCACTGAGTTTCCTGCTCTTACAGAGCAGATTCAGTCTGTTAGTGGGCAGGCCAACTGAAGGGGACTGAAGACGTGCACACAAGACCACAACAAGGCAAAAAATCCTGGATGGTATGCCTTTAAAGAAATAATTCAATCCGATACTGGGACTTTTGTTATTTATCGTGGGTATGACAGAAACTTTCAGTACCGCTCACTATAATTCAACAGTTTCACTCTGAACGTTTCACTGAAGAAGAAATGTTAGAAATCTATATTTATGGGCTGGTGCTATTAGCTACAGGTTTCTTCACCATACGGCCTCATAGAACTGCAATAAATAAAGTAATTATACCGTCCCTACTGTTAGCTGCTGTTTTTATGAACGCAGGTGTTTGGCATTCCGCAGGCCTGGCTCACCTTTGACCTCAGGTCATAGTCAGTCAGCACTAAGGAGAAGTCCTTGGGAATAATCCCGTATTCCTTCCGGATCTGGCCAATCAGGCCAGGGTCGGTCTGTTTATCTGGACCCGCATCGAAAGGAGGCTCTGCATCTGAAACAAACACAATCACAACTACAGCTACACTTTCTCTGGAATGCTGTCAGACTTTTGAACACATCAGCCTATTTATCACAGGTTCTCCCGCATCACTTCAAGACACTAAGCTTATGGTTAGGGTTAGGGTTAGGGCCAAGAACTATACCCATAGGGCAGGAAATAGACATAACATGTTGAACCGCACAGAACACGTTAAAACCCAAGAACACTCTAAAAAACACGCTTTGTTTGGAATGGAGAGTAATAAAAATATTTCCTAAATTAGGATATCCTATTTTCAAGCTTTTCTGGCCAAATTATGAATTGATGAATTATGTGACAAATTATATATTTATATTAAGCCATCTAACATGATTATAATGCGTAAAAACAGGGTGTTCTGATTGATGGCCTTAATGTGGATATACCTGATTAATATAAAATATTTTCCATGTTTTGATGCCTTATAAGACCTGAACATGAATAGGAAACATAATGTCATGAACACATGGTAAAAAACAAATGTGTTTCCCCATCACAATCAGTAGTTTCCCAAAAACATTTATCAATGGACATTCAGTATAAAACCCATTTTGATAAAATTTTTTCATTCAAAACACATTTTAGAGAAAATGAAAGCATTTCCTCAACAATGCTCTTGTTTGCCACAATTCTAGCTGGCATCAGCTCAAACTGTTCCTGTTCCTAAACACTTCACTTACTGAAGCGCTTATCGGAGTAAGTCTTATCTGAAGCTCTTATCTTAAGGTCTTATCTTGTGCCACTTTGATCCCACTGCTGAAATCCGATAAATTCCTCTTCACCTTCCGCACAGAACGTGCTCACATTCCTGGGCTCTCAGCATCACTGCACCTGCAGGTCTGTGTGTCTGCTTACAGCAGGGCTGCCCAACCCTGCTCCTGGAGATCTACCGTCCTGTAGGGTTTCACTCCAACCCTAACAAAGCACGCCTTATTCAACAGCTGGAGCAGGGCTGGCCAACCCTGCTCCTGGAGATCTATCATCCTGTAGGTTTTCACTCCAACCCTAACAAAGCACGCCTTATTCAACAGCTAGAGCAGGGCTGCCCAACCCTGTTCCTGCAGATCTACCATCCTGTAGGTTTTCACTCCTACTCTAACAAAGCACACCTCATTCAACAGCTAGAGCAGGGCTGGCCAACCCTGTTCCTGCAGATCTACCATCCTGTAGGTTTTCACTCCTGCCCTAACAAAGCACACATCATCCAACAGCTAGAGCAGGGCTGCCCAACCCTGCTCCTGCAGATCTACTGTCCTGTAGGCTTTGATTCTAACCCGAACCAAGTGTACTTCATTCAACAGCTTGTTGAGCTGCTAATTAGTAGAATCTGGTGTGCTAAATTAAGAATATTTGAGAAATTCCAGGCACTGGGATTCTGTTCAATAAACAGAAAGCAGCAGAATATGTCTCCCATATGGATTACTGTTTCCCATTTTCACTATGAATTTGGCTGAAGTCCCGAGCATGCAGGCCCAGATTTGCCTGTGGTGTGTTGTGAGCTGGAGTGGTTTCAATGAAATGGTTATAGTTAGTGTCTCCGTGACAACGCAGAATTGCAGAACAATCCCAAATGTCTGCCTGGAAGTGACAATTTATATGACCTTTAAAGATCATAGGATCACAGTGTAGGTTACCCATTACCAGGTAACTCAGACATACCCAGCAGGTAGTGGAGCAGGTGGAGTGTGCTGTTGTTTTCTGGGCCCAGGATGGTTACCATGGAGACCTTCCTCAGGGCGAGGTCGCAGTGGTTCTGTTGGTTATCGGTCTTCTGCTGCAGGTACGCGGGGCTGTTTTCACCTGGCGCGGAGATCACCTGCACATTTTTCACACAACAGCATGAGAGAGCAACAGGAGGACTGCCTGTCTCTACAGCACTAATCACTCAACCCTCTACACATACCATCGGCTGACTGCTGGAGCAGGATCAAAGCTTCCATAAAAGAGCATTTATTTCTGTTTATACAGACGGTGGGGAGGGAGGAGGAGGGACTGGGGGGGGCGGGTTAAAAGTTTTTTTTTCTCTGCTGTTGCCATCTGCAATCAGTTCTCCTTATAAATGCTTTCACTCTCGCTGGTAACATAAACGAGAAATCAAGAGTGGAAAAAACCGGTACAAATTAATGCTGGAAAAAAACTGCACATTTTCCAGCAATATACCGGCAAATGGGTTTCCAGAACTTTACTGTACAAATAACGGTAACACTATGGTAGGCATATGATAGCAGGCTGTATATATACAAAATGTTAAATGTGTTACAGGGTTTAAATCTAGACTGATCTAATCTAAATTTCAGCTGTTTACAGTACTAGGCCTATTTTGCAGGCTTGTACTGTAAAATTCACCGGCATTTTTTCCAGTGAACATACCAGCCGTGGACTTACCATAAGCCTCCTTTTCCCCTCCAGTTTCTCCAGAAAGGTCTTCAGCGCCTTTTTGTCCCTGTCGTTCGCGTCTCGCTGGGACTTCTTTCCTTTTCCCTTCTTCCTCCCGTTCTTTTTGCCCTTCCCTTTCTTTTTGGACTTGGGTTTGCCCTTTTCTCCTCCGGAGTCACCTTTGACCCCGCTGGAGTTGACTCCGTCCGGACCTCCCTCCCCCTCGGCCGGTCGGTCCGGCTTGGCGGGCCCGCCCCCTTGGCTCGCAGAGCGCCCGTCTCCCGTGACTTCCTCCCCGGCGTCCTGCTTCCTGCCGGAGTCCGTGTCCTCGGGGGCGAAGGTCTGCGTCCTCCTGCCCCCTGCCGAGTCCTTGCGGATGACGAACCTGGAGCGGCCGCTCAGAATGTTCTGCACCTGGCTCCTCAGGACGGCCTTCTTGTCCAGGGTCGGGCGAGGCTTTGGGACGGTGGTGAAGTTGCCCCGCCTCTGCGACCCGAAGGCCACCCTCTTGGCCGGCCCCCGTTTCCGCGGCAACACCCGCTTTTTGACGACCTTGCAGCGCCCCGTGGAGCCCTTCCGGGTCAGCTTCTCCAGCTTCCGCGCGGGCAGCTGGTCGATCACCTCCAAAATGGCCGCCACGCGGACGGGGTACGGGAAGCGCTCGCCCACCAGCAGGTTCTTCTTCAGGATGAGCATGGAGAACACCGGCTCCTCCAGGTCCAGGTAGTGCAGGAGCTTGGTCACCATGTCCGAGTCGATGGTGTCCTCCCGGGGCTCCCCCTGGAAGGACGGGCGCCGGATCTTGCCCTCCATCATGGCGTTCTGGACGATGGTGACGATGAGGGTGTCCCGCTCGGCCAGCCGGCAGCTCAGCCCCTCGGGCTCCATGTCCTGGATCTGCTTCTCCATCATGCGCAGGTAGTTGTCGGTGTGCGACGGCGCCGCGATCACCCACAGCCGGTGTTTTCCCGCGAACTCCGCCAGGAACTCCAGCTCCGGCGGGACGCTGGGCTCGGGGGCCTTGGCCCTGGTGCCGCGGCGCTGTGGCTCCGGGCCACCGGGGGGCGCCGAGCGGTCGGGCCGAGCCGCGGACGGAAGCGGGCTGCAGCTGCACAGGGCGAGCAGGAGCAGGGTGGCACAGAGAGATGGGCGCGTGGTGCGGCCGCTTGCCCGCGAACACACACCGCTCTTCCTCACTCCACTCTTCCTCATGCCACTCTTCCTCACTCCACTCTTCCTCATGGCGCTCATCCTCTTGCTGCTCTTCCTCACGCTACTCTTCCTCACGGTGCTCATCCTCACGGCACTCTTCCTCACGCTACTCTTCCTCACGGCGCTCATCCTCTTGCTGCTCTTCCTCACGCTACTCTTCCTCGCGGCCAGAGAAGAGAAGCGCAGCCACTGCACGCTGTGATCAGCTTCACATTCCTCTGCGACCCGGCTGCAGGGTTCCCTTCAGCTTCAGAGCGAGCTCTCACGCACAGCTCTCCTGCACTCTGCTTCTGCTCTGTCTGAGGCTCACTTACACTTACACTGCAGCCATGGAGGGGGGGGGGGGTTCTGAAACCTGACCCCGTTCCCCCTTCCTCACCCACCACCCAAAAGCATGAAGAGATTGTAAAAAAAAAAAAAAAGCACCTCCCACAACATACCAGAGCAGAAAGTTTTATTTTCATTTATCTCTAAAAGCAGTCTTGTTGAAGTGCTGACAAACAAGAAAACAGCCTTCTTTACAAACAATACTTCATGTTTAATACCATGGTATCAAAGGAAGAAACAACAAAACTAGGAATCACTTGGAAATATCAGATGGGTTTAATTTAATGTTGTTATTCAATTTCTGTTAATTTCTAATAATCATAAACAGATCTAATCCGTGCTAACACAAGTAGAATGAGTGTTGGGTTCTGCCAGTGTTGATCATGAAAATATGCTTTAAATGTACAATACAGGGACAGTTTACAATTACAAATTTACAGTTTAGGCATTTGGCAAATGCTTTTAGTTAAAGTGTCACAATTTGCATCTAACATTGTAAGGAAACCACCTGTAGCGTTGCTGGCAAAAGAAGGTATAATCAAAGCAGTCAGTTTTGCCCATAAGCCGTGAAACAAATATTCACTCTGGCTTTGTTAAGAACAGAAATTACATTAAAGCAGAAAGCATTACATCTTACTATGATCAGCTCTTCGGGAAAGTAAACTTTCCTTGGTATGTGTCACATGAAATATAGAGGATGGATCTGACAGATGCAATGCAATTTATGCAATGCATTGCACAGTTATTCACAATAAAACATTTACAGACAAGTGTAAAATATTGAAAGGTAACTTTGAGTAAGGTTGTCATATGAGTGACAAGAAACAAGACACTCAAACTCCTCAAAACTGAGTATGTTAAACACAAGGACGTGTTTTTTAAACGTACATCATCTTTGCTGGCGTCCATGCTGTGATGCCTTTCCCTTATCGTGTTGTTTATGTGTGTTATGTGAACCGCAGGAACCAATCA
Source organism: Anguilla rostrata (assembly GCF_018555375.3). Classification (NCBI taxonomy): domain Eukaryota; kingdom Metazoa; phylum Chordata; class Actinopteri; order Anguilliformes; family Anguillidae; genus Anguilla; species Anguilla rostrata. Next base: position 955,819 of record NC_057946.1, on the reverse strand, counting down.
GACAACACAGTGAACCTCAGGAACAAATCAGACAACACAACATGCGCGCTGTCCTGGAGGCGTTTGGGTCGGAGACGAAGGGGAGAGCTCTTCACGGTGTGCTTTGATGTCTGCCGCATATGGAGGCGATTACCACGCCTGCCGGCTCATCTGTGTGTAAGCCCCAACCCCCCCCCGCCCCCCCCGCCCACCCTATCCCCCCACCCCAGGCACGAGGGGCCCCCTGAGGCCAGCACACGCCAGGGGAAGAGAGTACCACGAACATGTCAGCACAACCTCCTCCTTTCGTCATTCTTTAGCTCTGACTGTGGAGTTCACCTCACTACGCTGATTTCCTCTTGTGGGTTAATGAGCAGCGTGGTCAGCCAGAAAACAACAGTGTGTCACGTACCAGGACAAAAATCTTTTTGCGTACCTGAAAATTCCTTTAAATGGTGTATAGAACACAAAAAACAAAATAAAAAATAAATATATATTAACAAGTTTCCTCCAATACAATAAAACCAGGTCTTCTGGAAATTATATATATGTATATATATATATATATATATATAATTTCCAGAAGACCTGGCTTTATTGTATTGGAGGAAACTTGTTAAGCGCATTCTGGCCACATTAAAGCAGAGCTAGAAAGGTTGTTTAGGCTCATAAAGGCATTACAAAAGTTTCAAGAGCTATAAAGTTTCCAAAAGGCTTTGTTTGACCATTTCAGAAATCTTTGGCCACTCCAAAGTCAGGAAGCTGTTAAAAATCACCCACATCTTGGGGAAATCTGAGCCTGGAATGTAAAGCTACAATGCAAATATACTTTCATCTGCCTTCAAACTACTCTGGTCTGTACTTTACTGTTTTCTATTAACTGCATTCTATAGGCCTGCAAGGCTCACAGTACTGTAAGGTTAACCTGGTCAGACTCATAGTACTGTAAGGTTAACCTGGTCAGGTTCACAGTACTGTAAGGTTAACCTGGTCAGCTGGTCAGGCTCATAGTACTATAAGGTTAACCTGGTCAGGTTCATAGTACTGTAAGGTTAACCTGGTCAGGCTCATAGTACTGTAATGGACTGCATTTATATAGCGCTTTTATCCAAAGCGCTTTACAATTGATGCCTCTCATTTGCCAGAGCAGTTAGGAGTTAGGGGTTAGGTGTCTTGCTCAAGGACACTTCGACATGCCAGGTTCATAGTACTGTAAGGTTAATCTGGTCAGGCTCATAGTACTGTTACGACAATGTTATGACAACTTTAATCATATAGTTTGTACACTTGTCACATGTCAACTTATAGTTTGCACACTTCTTATAACAGTGTCAACTTTAATTTGATAGTTTGTACACTTAAGACACAGTCAACTTCAATTCAATAGTTCGTACACTTGTTATAAGTATTGACATGGATTACATAGTTTGTACACTTATTATAACTGTAAACTATAATTTCATAGTTTGTATACATGTTAAAATACATGTTGCATTGTCAAATTCAATTATGTAAGCTGTACACTTGTTATAACAGAACATTAAATTTATAGTTTGTATGCTTGTTATAACAGTGTCAACTTGAGGAGATATATTCTCTCCCCCTGTAAAAGTCAGACATTTTGCCAACAACTGGCCTCCAAGGGCAATGTAGGCCAAACTTGGAATTGGTTGATAGTGAATTAGGATAGAATGGCCAGTAGCTGCACATTTATAAACGTCTTAATAATTTATCTCACCAGTAGAATGCTTGAAAAGAACTCTTGTGAGATCTGTGTCCAAGTCGTCTGTGAACCAAGGGTAGGGGTGAAAGCACGCACACACGCGCATGCGCACACGCACACGCACACAGCACACACGCACACAGCACACACTCGCACGCACACACAAACACACACACGCACTCACATGCACACACACTCACACACACACACACAAACACACGTGTGGAGAATGCCTTTGAAGTCTCTGCACACAGATCCTGCACAATCCCACCATGTTGTTCCAACACCACCCCCCCCCGCCCCGGCCCCCGCCCCCCCCCCCCCCCCCCCCCCACTGCCACATGGCAGCAGCACTTCCCCTCCCTCTCAGGATAGCCTGATGATCAGCAGAACCCCGAGACCAAAACCACCAAGGAAAGAGCTGCAGCAGAGGACGCACCGCACGAAAGCGGAAGGTGCTATAAGGAGTGCAGCGAGTCGCGTGTGTTATTTCAGGAGTTCTCAAACTACGCACCACGGTCAGAAGATTTACTCTAAACTCGACGACCAACAGTTTCATTTCTATAAATTCACACAGTCAAAAACAAGTGCAATTTCACAGCAAACAAAGAGGGAGATCTTCCTTTAAAGAAAAAACATGTGCAGGACAAGAAATTTAAGCCACATGCAGCTTTTATTACATTGTTTGTTGGCAGGGCTTTTCCCTTCCGGCAGTTTTCAGTGAGAAATCTGAACTTTATTTTTGATCCTTTACCCGGAATGATAAAAATGAAAGAGAGAAGAACCCAGATAATTAGAAACAGGACAGTGCTGCTGCAGCTGTGCCGACCACACATTCAGCACACGGCCCTGCATGCAGAAACATGACCAAAGTGTCTATTTAAAACCAAATGTAACTGTCGCTATTGCAGAGGCGTGTTCTGGGGGTCCATCAGATTTTAAGGCTGCACCCCCCCCTCGCCCCCCAGGTGCCATCTCCAAAATCATGAGCCATGACTGTCAAATTGTCATGGCCCTTCAAGGCCTTTCTGTGTGGAGTTTGCATGTTCTCCCTGTGTATGTGTGGGCTTCCTCCAGGTCCTCTGCTTCCCAACCATCATACAAAGACATGTTAGGCTAATGGGCGAGTCGAAATTATCCTTGGGGTGTGAGTGAATGGTGTGTGTGAGTGAATGAGTGAGTGTGTGCGTGTATGTGAATATGTGTTTGAGTGAGTGAGTGAGTGAGTGAATGGTGTGTGGGCTGTGTGATGGACTGGTGGCCTGTCCAGGGCATATTCCTGTCTGTCGCCCAATGCATGCTGGGATAGGCTCCAGCCCACCTGTGACCTTGATCTGGAGTAAGCGGTTTAGAAAATGGATGGATGGACCTCCAGTGAACCTTCTGCTATTGAATGTAATATGCTTCAGTGGACCACCTGAATAACATGCACACCTCATAGTCAGCTTGATAGACATGCTACACTCACCAAACATCAGCATAGATCTCCTCACCTCAAACACAACCCAAAACACAGAGCACTAAGCTCACCTCAAACACAACCCAAAACACAGAGCACTAAGCTCACCTCAACACAACCCAAAACACAGAGCACTAAGCTCACCTCAAACACAACCCAAAACACAGAGCACTAAGCTCACCTCAAACACAACCCAAAACACAGAGCACTAAGCTCACCTCAAACACAACCCAAAACACAGAGCACTAAGCTCACCTCAAACACAACCCAAAACACAGAGCACTAAGCTCACCTCAAACACAACCCAAACACAGAGCATTAAGCTCACCTCAAACACAACCAAAACACAGAGCATAAGCCACTCAAACACAACCAAAACACAGAGCATAAGCTCACCTCAAACACAACCCAAAACACAAGCATAAGATCACCTCAAACACAACCCAAAACAAGAGCATAAGCCACCTCAAACACAACCCAAAACATGAGCATTAAGTCACCTCAAACACAACCCAAAACACAGAGCACTAAGCTCACCTCAAACACAACCCAAAACACAGAGCACTAAGCTCACCTCAAACACAACCCAAAACACAGAGCATTAAGCTCACCTCAAACACAACCCAAAACACAGAGCATTAAGCTCATCTCAAACACAACCCAAAACACAGAGCACTAAGCTCACCTCAAACACAACCCAAAACATAGAGCATTAAGATCACCTCAAACACAACCCAAAACACAGAGCACTAAGCGCACCTCAAACACAACCCAAAACACAGAGCACTAAGCTCACCTCAGACACAACCCAAAACAGAGCATTAAGATCACCACCCACCACAGATACATTTTTACACTAAGGGCATATCACACCAAATTCACATCTTTAATGAAAACCAAAAGGGTACCATTTCTGTGGGAACTTAAAAAGCAGCTCAGCTAAATTTAAGAACCAGAGAGAAATGAATCTGATACGCTTATCATAAGTGATATAATGGCGGCCTAGTTTTTCTTTCTAATTTTTTTTTTTTTTTTTACAGCCAGGTCCTGTTTGAAATAACTCGTCGAGCCACACTGCTTAAGGATGACCTACTTAGGGAATCTGGTTTTATTTAGAATAAAAATGCATCCCAGAAACCATCTGAAAGAGCACGTGCTCCCAGAAAGCTCTCACCATCGGCCTCTTGTGAAGGTCTTGTCTGTAAAATCTGCTCCCTGATAACTATTTCTGAGCACTTTTCTGATAAAAGATCAAACGACAGCACAGTTACCGGACACTTGTCATTACTTTTCACTTCCAGAGAAAAATACGGCCAGAGGCCTGTATTAAGACAGCCTTGACTGTCATGATTTTAGGAATATAATAAAACCTGATTTTTAAGAAGTGTTGGAAAGTCAAATTCATGCTAATTGTGATGAATGCATAGTGTGTCATGAACCTTAAAGGGGATTAAGCCTGTGAAGGATCTGATGGAACAGTGAGGTCATCCTCCCACCAAATGACCTCAGACGCAGTAAGGCTGGCACTGCCGATCCGCACACCCCAGAGCTCCCCTTTCTCTGTCACATGAAGGGAATTCCACTGGCACGGAAACGGCCTCCTTCCCGCCAATACGAAACGGTCCCATTTCCCAGCAGAATTCCAGACCAGAGCGAATTCCAATATTACTGTGTTCTTTAGGTTCTAAAATACTGGTGCAGAATGTGTTGAGAATCCATTGCATTACCATCCTGAAAAATATTCTAAACAGTGAATATAATATGACCAAATATTATTTTACAAAATGAAACACATCAAATACGGGTGGTGGATCGTAGAAAAAAAGCATACAGCCTAGCCAATAAATGTTTATGTGCCATGCCATTAATAAAATACACATAATAACCAACTAGAAGAGGGATATGAACATACAGAAATACAAAAAAAAATTAGTTCAAATCAGTTTTCTTGTTATAAAGAATTTATTGCAGCCAAACAATAATGTAAATCACATTTAAATAAACTGGAGGAACAAAATGTATTCCTTTGCATGGGATACATTTATTGCAAAAGTTATAAGTTATACAGAGATGTATTTAGTTGACCCCTGGCCACAGGGACTTTTCTGCCTTCTGCTTTCTGTTTCACTACATTTTGCCCACGTCTAAACCTGTACTTAAGTCCCATAAGCATTGGCAGGCACAAGGTTGGATTTGAGAACTCTTTCACTCTTCAAACCGGGTTTGAGTCTTCCTTTGTAAGAAGGGCACCACTATGCCCCCTTGTGGCCGACAATAAATATGTACTCGCACAGGAACCGACATTTCCCATTGGTTCAGCTGAATGTATCCCCTCCAGAGAAAAAGATAAACACTACGGTATAAACAGATTTGTGTTATTACGGTTCCTTGTTGAATCACTGAAGCTCCTTGTTCGTTTCTGACGCACCTTTGTAAATGCGCAGAATAATGGAATCGTGATTTGGAAGCGGAGAAAGGCCCGGGCTACACACTGGATGGGCCGGTGTTCCAGGCTGGGGTCTCTGTACGACACCTTTGGCCTCTGAATCCTACGGTTTTCCGCTAAAGCACCTTTTCCAGATGTGGATCGGAGAGAAGATCTCCTGAGGCTAACACCACATAGCCCTCAGCCTCATACAGAACTGCAGGGTAGGCTAACACCACATAGCCCTCAGCCTCATACAGAACTGCAGGGTAGGCTAACACCACATAGCCCTCAGCCTCTTACAGAACTGCAGGGTAGGCTAAGGCCATAGCCTTGAGTCTCTAATACAGAACTGCAGGGTAGGCTAAGGCCATAACCTGGAGCCTCCAGCCTCTTACACAGAACTGCAGGGTAGGCTAGTGTCATAGCCTCCAGCCTCTTATACAGAACTGCAGGGTAGGCTAAGGCCATAGCCTTGAGTCTCTAATACAGAACTGCAGGGTAGGCTAAGGCCATAGCCTTGAGTCTCTAATACAGAACTGCAGGGTAGGCTAAGGCCATAGCCTTGAGTCTCTTATACAGAACTGCAGGGTAGGCTAAGGCCATAACCTGGAGCCACAAGCCTCTTATACAGAACTGCAGGGTAGGCTAAGGCCATAGCCTTGAGTCTCTAATACAGAACTGCAGGGTAGGCTAAGGCCATAGCCTGCAGTCTCTTATGCAGAACTACAGGGTAAGGCTAAGGCCATAGCCTGCAGTCTCTTATGCAGAAGGCCAGGGCTCCAGACCTCGGAATAGGTCCGTCCACCATTTTGTCATTCTGGTCAAAAGCAAAGGAAAGGTCCTGGAAGGGCTGACTTTAAGCACACAGGTGTTTAATGTCTGAAGCTTGCAACATAAAACATGTCACTGAACCTCGTAATATTTTCTTTTTTGCTTTTCTTTTTTTTCTTCCTTTTTTCTTTTTTTTTGAAAACAGCAGCGAACATTCCAGCAGATTGAACGTAAAAAGTTATCTGTGCTAGTCTACTCTTCAGATTTCCTCCTCTTGGCTTCATTTCCGTCTTTTTTCTGATTCCAAACAAAACTTTTCGAACGCTTCTTCAATCTCCGGGTCCATTTCATCATCCACGTCAGAATATCTAAGAAAAAAAATCTTAATGTTACTTTAAAAAAATAAATAAAATAATTCCAGTACTGATGCATATGTGACAACACTTGAGCATCTTGGCCAGGTCTTTTGGATAGGAGATTTTTTAAATTTTTTATCTCAGGTACACTTTCTCTTTAAACAAAGGATAAAAACATAGGCGGTGGCTCCCCCTCCTGGATACATGGAGCAATTAAACTTAATGAGTCCAAGAGTTTCCATCATACTCACTCTGGAAACATTTTAAAGCAGGAAACACAATTTAAATATTTTAAAGCTGACGAACAGAACAACCATACGCAGTACACAGCAGGCCAAACCCAAAACCAAACTTAAAATTGTTTAACAAATTAGACTGTTTTGGTTTCAGGCAAATTCTCCAGTAATGAGTGTTTCACGAATGAAGGAGTGAGCGGAGGTTCAGTCAGAGGCTCGCTCACTCATGGGGTGCAAAAGGGCGAGCGAGGGAGCAAAGCCCATATGAGCCTCTTCCTGTCGGTTTGCTGACCAATCACAATCAGGGGCATGGAGCTGTGCTCTGAAGTATTAGGGCGAGCGGCCCTGGGTACCCCCCTCTCCACCTGCCCACCTGCCCCCCCGCCCCCCCCCCCCAACCACTAGGCCCAGGGCCTGAAAGCCAGCATGCGCCTGACCCAGCGAGTCAGTCTGCTTCCTAGCCACGGCCGAAACCTTCCCCAGGCTTGGCTTCCAGGTTCGAACGAGTCGCAGCACGCCTCATGTTCAAAGCCACAGACGCTAAGGGTGCTGGTTCACCGTCTGGCAATGTGTGGAGCCAGTCAGGGCGGTTTGGATTACAGGGCGTGTAAATGGATCACTGACGTCATCAGCATTGTCCAGCAAGAAGACGCTTCAACTGAAATAAACACTGTGCCACATTTTCATCCCTACACTTGTGCACCTGACTGTAGCTTCTACATAACCTCTGGCTCACTGTGGACCCGCAGGCTAGCAGGTTAGCCGAGTACAGTGTAGTTCACCTTTATCCGATTTGCATGCAACATGGCAAGAACGCTCGAATAGCACGGCCACACCCAGCATGCTAGCTTTGAATGGGCCAAAACGTTACAGATCTTCTGTGTAGGCGTCTCATTCCAATGAAATGGGTCATTTGCATTCTAGTGCTGTTCTCATAGAATCCTACAAGATGAAAATGAATGGATTGGACGGGTTGCCTCTCTGACTGTGCGTATATGAATTCTTTATATGGGCATATCCTGTACCTTCTTTTCCACAGAGACAAAGGAACACCCTTCTATTTTATGCAGCATATTGAAAAGTTTGGCATTAAAAGCGGAGGTAGAAATATCTTAAGAATGGCTATAGCTATAAAGTATTTGTCTCTTATTTAAAAAAAACATATACTATATCTTGCCAAGCTGACATATTTGTTAGTCTTGTCTACATCACATTTTAAGCAATGTGCCCAAGTATACCAAATTTGTTATCAAGCAGGTAACCATCTAGCTAATCCAGCATGCTAAAACTTTCTAAAATTACATTCGCTGGTAAAAACTTTAATGCCTTTGTAGATTAAGAGGTTAGATAATTTCATGGGTATCCTGGCCATTTGCTATGGAAAACCTAGTGGAAAAACAAAATACATTTGAACAGCCTTGCCTGTGTGTGCGTGTGTGTGTATTTCCTGAGTGTGTGCACGTGTGCGTGTGTGCATGCATGCGTGTGTGTGTGCGTGCGTGCATGCATACGTGCGTGGCTGTAAGTGCGGCTGCAGCAGTGCAGTGTGTGCAGCGCATCTGCAGCTGTGGTGTGCGTGCATGCGTACGTGTGCGTGTGTGTTTGTGCTTGTGTGTGTGTTTGCGCTTGTGTGCACTCAGAGGTTCACATGACTAGAATAGATCTCCTGTCTCAGGGGTACTTACTCCTCATTCCCATTTTCCTCAAAGTCGGGGAAATAGTTTTCCCGATCCAGGATCTCCTGGTACTTTTCAGAGTATTCTAGGAGACAGAAGATGGCAGAAGTCGGTTGGAAACAGTGAGGTAAAAACACGAGGAAGAAGATGCAGCGTATCCCAGAAGCCCCTGGTTTGGGCGTGTGGGCGAGCGCTCACCTGGATCCGCGGCGGTGAAGGGTGTGCCGTCCGCGGTGTAGAAGGTCGGCTCGTTCTGAGGGCAAAGGGGGGGGGGGGGGCAACAGGCATGAGGGGCGACGCCAGTACTGCGCAAACAAAACTCTGCATGCCTAGCACCAAACACCAAACTAGCATCTAGCACCAAACACCAAACTAGCATCTAGCACCAAACACCAAACTAGCATCTAGCACCAAACACTAATCTAGCACCTAACACCAAACACTAACCTAGCACCTAGCACCAAACACTAACCTAGCACCTAACACCAAACACTAACCTAGCACCAAACACTAACCTAGCACCTAGCACCAAACACTAACCTAGCATCTAGCACCAAACACCAAACTAGCATCTAGCACCAAACACCAAACTAGCATCTAGCACCAAACACCAAACTAGCATCTAGCACCAAACACTAATCTAGCACCTAACACCAAACACTAACTAGCACCAAACACCAAACACTAACCTAGCACCTAACACCAAACACTAACCTAGCACCAAACACTAACCTAGCATCTAGCACCAAACAACAAACTAGCATCTAGCACCAAACACCAAACTAGCATCTAGCACCAAACACCAAACTAGCATCTAGCACCAAACACCAAACTAGCATCTAGCACCAAACACCAAACTAGCACCTAGCACCAAACACCAAACTAGCACCTAGCACCAAACACCAAACTAGCACCTAGCACCAAACACCAAACTAGCACCTAGCACCAAACACCAAACTAGCACCTAGCACCAAACACCAACCTGGCACCAGACACCAAACTAGCACCTAGGGCCAAACACCAAACTAGCACCTAGCACCAAACACCAAACTAGCACCAAACACCAAACTAGCACCTAGCGCCAAGCATCAAACTAGCACCAAACACCAAACTAACACCTAGCACCAAACTAGCACCAAACTAGCACCTAGCACCCAAGTAGCACCTAGCACCAAACACCAAAATAACACCAAACACCAAATTAGCACCTAGCACCAAACACCAAACTTGCACCTAGCACTTCACACTTCACCCTGAAACTGACCCCTTCACCCTGAAATCAGGTTTTAATGGTAAACTGATTTGTCCACGTTGGTATATTTAAAAATGTGCCAACTCTAACACAGCAATCTTCTAGATATCAGGCTCTCATCCTGGAAAAATGTGTGTGGAGTGAATGAAAATGTGAATGAACCAGTGTCTGCAGAGAGAAAATGGTTGCTTAGAAACTGTGCATGAAACGCGCACGTGCCCAGATCAGCAGGATGCCGCGGTGCGCGCCGGCGGTGTGCGGAATGTTCCGGCAGTACTCTCTCACCATAAAGTAGTTGGGGTCGTTGTCGGGCGTGGCTTCGCTGGAGGAGGCGGAGGCTCGGACCCGGCCCCAGTCGCTGGAGCGCAGCTCCACCAGCCTGAGCAGCATGTGCTTCACGTCCCTGCAGGAGGGGGCGGAGCCAAAGGGCGCGTCAGATCACACGGGCGCTCTGATGAGCTCTGAGCTCCGCCCACTCTGACGCACCGAGCCTTAAACACACCGGCAGACATTTACCACCTCCTGCGTTACAGAGTCCCGCTCCACCCACCCACAAACCCGCTACGGAGGCAGCCGTTAAATCCGCTGCTATACTACTGCGACTGTACTCTGTGAACTCCTCACATTTGTGCCTTTAATGAAGAACCGGCTGTTCTCGTCTCGCCTGCGGTTTCTGATCTGATCTGTGCCGCGCTTAAGAGCACATGCAAATCGCCAGGCACCAGCCACTTCCTGTCACACAGGCCGTCAGACAGGAAACGGTCATCATGGGGCCTGTGAACCCTAATAAGGTCCCGCCCCCGGCGATCAGCGGGTCACACAGAGCTCACATGACAGATTTCCCCTGCTTCTTTCAACCAGGAAACACTGGTTTTTAGAACAATGGAGAGGTCATCACCTGTGACAACCTTCAGCTGCACAAACATAAGATCACATTCCCCAGGCTAATGCCGGTAACTAGCAGAGAACAGTTCTGTCAACAATTCTGCTCGCAAACAAACCCCTTAAACCCACAGCGAATAATTTGAGGATTTATCATGCAAAAGTGACACATTACATGATACATATAAGTGGCCTCAGCCACAAACACAAGCTCAGCTTATCCCCCTACCTGCTGTACAGAGCACTGCACCCAGGTGGCAGTTACAACTCCCCCTACCTGCTGTACAGAGCACTGCACCCAGGTGGCAGTTACAGCTCCCCCTACCTGCTGTACAGAGCACTGCACCCAGGTGGCAGTTACAAATCCCCCTACCTGCTGTACAGGGCACTGCACCCAGGTGGCAGTTACAGCGCCCCCTACCTGCTGCAGGACGCATCCAGGACGATGTTCTCGATCCGCTGGATCAGCTGGTCCATGTGCGACTTCCCGCTCTCCTTCCAGGCGTCTTCCAGAATGGAGCCGGTCAACTGTGGAGACGAAGAAGAGCGCTGAGACACGCTGAAGCAGCGCTGCAGCTATTTAGCAACAACCCTTTTGGTAAATGGACTGCATTTATATAGCGCTTTTATCCAAAGCGCTTTACAATTGATGCCTCTCATTCGCCAGAGCAGTTAGGGGTTAGGGTTGTCTTGCTCAAGGACACTTCAACACACCCAGGGCGGGGTTTGAACCGGCAACCCTCCGACTGCCAGACAACCACTCTCACCTTCTGAACCATGTCGCCTCTTGTGAAAACGTGACTCATTTCACTTTAATGAGTGTCAAAGAGGAGTCACGCTAAAACACGATGAAATGTAACTAACGTCTGGTCTAACATCCTGTCTGCTCGGCTGCTCCGCCTTTATCCGAGGCTGCTCAGGAGGCTGCTCCTCTGGGCACTGACCTTGAGCAGCTTCACGGCGCAGATGAGGTTCCCGTCCACCGGGTTGGAGAGGAGCGCGTCCGCCAGGTCCTTCAGCGCGCTGAGCAGGATCTCCGCGCGGGACGGCGGGCCCTTTCGGCTCTTAACCTGAGAGGCGGGACACGGGCCAGCGCTCAGACTGCAGGCCGCGCCAACGCGCGCAGAAACGACCGCGCTTCACTCAGAAACACGCGCCAGCATGCAGCTCACACGCATCCAGCTCACACGCATCCAGCTCACACGCATCCAGCTCACACGCATCCAGCTCACACGCATCCAGCTCACACGCATCCAGCTCACACGCATCCAGCGCTGTGACAGAAGCCTGTGATGTGATGTGATGTGATGTGATGTGATGTGATGTGATGTGATGTGATGTGATGTGATGTGATGTGATGTGATGTGATGTGATGTGATGTGATGTGCTGCCTGCCTGTAATGCATGCAACGGGCCAGCAGATGGGAGCTCACCTCCAGGTTGAGGTAAAGCTCTCCCAGGAAGAGCACGTAGGAATGGAAGCGCTTCTGTGTGAGGTCATCAGCCTGCACCGCGTGGGCTCGCTGCTCATACTCAGTCTGGCACCTGCCACAAAGAGAGAGGCCGAAGAGGGGGGGGGGGGGGGGGGGGTTCAAACCAGCGAGCACGCTCAGACCAGCGAGCATTACCCCATACCCCACAGATTCTGCTTCATTCCTGTTCTCACCTCATCAGAGTAACAGGGCTAACAGCGCAGAGTAACAGAGTAACAGGGCCAAAAGGGCTGAGTAACAGAGTAACAGGGCTGAGAAACAGAGTAACAGGGCAGAGTATCAGAGTAACAGGGCTAACAGGGCTGAGAAACAGAGTAACAGGGCCAACAGGGCTGAGTAACAGAGTAACAGGGCTAACAGGGCTGAGTAACAGATTAACAGGGCTGAGTATCAGAGTAACAGGGCAGAGTATCAGAGTAACAGGGCTGAGTATCAGAGTAACAGGGCAGAGTAGCAGAGTAACAGGGCAGAGTAACAGAGTAACAGGGCAGAGTAACAGAGTAACAGGGCAGAGTAACAGAGTAACAGGGCCGAGTAACAGAGTAACAGGGCAGAGTATCAGAGTAACAAGGCTGAGTATGAGAGTAACAGGACAGAGTAACAGAGTAACAGGGCTGAGTAACAGAGTAACAGGGCTGAGTAACAGAGAAACAGGGCTGAGTAACAGAGTAACAGGGCAGAGTATCAGAGTGACAGGGCTGAGTAACAGAGTAACAGGGCTGAGTATCAGAGTAACAGGGCTGAGTAACAGAGTAACAGAGTAACAGGGCTGACACTGTCAAACAGGAACAGACCTTTCGAGAAGTACCTTCCGGAAATTTCCGCAGGGTGGGCTGACAGTCAGGTGATGCGACAGGTAGTTGCAAAGTCGCGCCCCCGTGTAGGCGAAGTTTGGGACAGACGTTGACTAGAAGAGACAAAAGCATGGGGTCAACGTGGGGACAGGAAGTACTCCAAAAACACTTCCTACACAGTGACACACTTCCACACCCTCCTGGCACCGCCCATATTTAAGGTAGCTCTAGAGCTGACATGTTCTCCACAACACACTCAATACCGAAGCCTGCACGGCTGCATTCGGACCTGAGTTTTTAAGCAAAGGAAGCGCTCACACCTGCGTGTAGATGAGCTCCACCAGGTGCGCTTATACCTGCATGTAGATGAGCTCGTACCTGTGTGTAGATGAGCTCATACCTGCTCAGGTACGCTACCTGTGTGTAGATGAGCTCGTACCTGCTCAGGTGCGCTCGTACCTGCTTGTAGATGAGCTCCACCAGCTCACGCAGCGTCTCCTCCGCGATCACCCAGGCGTTAAGGTTGGCGGTAATGGCCTCGATCTCCAGCTCAAAAGACGCGGGCGAGGTGTTCAGGTGATTGAGATACTCTTGCACCAGCTCTGCCAGGGTGGCTTCTGGGTAATAACCGTCCGAGCCATCATCGTACGGCAAATCCTTCACAGCCAACAGACAAGAACAGGAAAAGGAGAGAGCATTAGCGAATGCTGCTTCTCATAGCTACTCATACAAAGGGGGTTTATAAAGTAACGCACACACGGGTTAATCCATTCAGCAATGTATATGTGGGCCAAATTATGGCAACTCAACCAGAGCCATTAGCAGACTTATATGACCCCACATAAGTTCTTTTGGCTAAACATGGTCAAAAAATACAAAGGGGTCACATTTCACAGTGTCTTAAGGCCTGTAGACAGACTGGGAATAGACTTATGCCTACAGTTAATACAGCAGCAGCCACACTTACAATCTGCATTCCCAAACAGGCTTGGACTGGGCTGCATTTGGGAAAAGCATTAGTCACAGAAAGCTACAGTAATGGCTATGGACACTTTCTCTCCGCAGTTTGCAGCAGTTTGTTTGACCTGACTTGAGGCTGGGATCAGAAAAAGCACACAGACCATTCATCCCACACCACACGGTCCTCGACCCTGGGCCTGGAGAGTGGCACGCTTTTCTGCTATTCGCTGGTACGCTGCACTTAATCGACCAATGAACACAGGTGATGACACGGTTAACTCACCTCACCTCACCTGGTTTACTGGGTCTGAACTGGCTGAAAATTGAAAACAAAACCCATAAAGACCCTGTAGCTCTACTGGAACAGGGTTTGTCTTCTGCCCTACAGTCTGCTCCACCACCAAACTCAGTACAAGGTGCGTGTAAAGACTCCTATCATTTATGCTGTTATTGTTGTTGCTGCTTGTTTTCTTTTTTCTTCTTAATTATATATTCTTACTGTAGTTAATTACTGTTATCACTACGCTTTGGCAATATATATTTTTAAATATGTCATGCCAATAAAGCATTCGAATTTGAATTTGAATTTGACTCCGTATCTCTCCAGGAAGAGGGTTGGGAACTTATTTCTCCATACAAACCACTCTTCCGCCCTACAGTCTGCTCCATCTCAGATGTCTAACTCAGTACAAGGTGTGTGTAAAGACTCCATCTCGGACGTCTAACTCAGTACGAGGAGTGCGCCTGCCTCACCTGGTAAGGGGTGTAATTCTTTGGGTAGAACTCCGGGGCGTTGACGGAGAGGCTGGAGTTGACGGCGAGGGAGTTGCCGGCCTGCGCTTTCTGGGCTGCAGGGCTGCGGGAGCTCTGCGACGAGTGTGAAGCTTTGGTTATTCGTCTGTCACCTGCAACACGTGCGACAGGACAGGCGCAGGACATGCGTCTCAATGCCAGCGTTCCGCTCCTCACAGGTAACGTTCCCTCTGACCCTCAAAACATCTTCTCCGCACAGGTAACGTTCCGTCTGACCCTCAAAACATCTGCTCCTCACAGGTAACGTTCCGTCTGACCCTCAAAACATCTGCTCTGCACAGGTAACGTTCCATCTGACCCTCAAAACATCTGCTCCTTGCAGGTAACGTTCCGTCTGACCCTCAACACATCTGCTCCTCACAGGTACTGTCAACTTCATTGAATGAAATTCATACATATCAAAATAGTATTCTCCTATTCATTCAGAAAATTTACAAAAATATGATAGAAAGAGTCGTGAGCATTTAAGATACACTTATAACAATTCTGCTGCCTTATTTTTTCATTTATACATTTCTTCTCTAACCTACAACATCATCTCTTTTTTTCCACAGTTTTCCTTTATCTATTTCTGAGTGTAGCGCTATTAATTTATTCTCTTCTATTCTTACTTAATCTATCATTTATTCTCTCCACTTCTCTCCTTCCTTTATCCTTCGTTCTCCCTTCCTTAATCACGGCAGGACAGGAACCCACAACAAACCAGAAAATGTGCCGAGTAGGACTCACGTTTTTTTTTAAATAATTATTTGTTAGCGTATACATGTCTTTTTCCTGTATAATACATAAAATGAAATTAAAACGATTCTCCAAACCGGACAACCAATGCAAAGGACCAGGGTCCATTCTTGACACACTGATGACGTTTTCACTCCACTACGAGAGGCGCGAGCGCTATCTTGCTGGATGTGGCATGGGAACTGAACCTTGAGCGCGGTGTCCCAGCGCAGTGACATTACATCATCGCTAAAGCTAAGGCCGGGCCCGTTGACAAGGCGAAACGTGCTCCTGTCATGCTCTTCCAGCCGGTGTCACTCTGCCTGACAGCTGCGATCGCTTTACCTGGACCTATGCCAGCAAGTTATAAATACAGCGAGCAGCAACACAGCTGAAAATGACGCACGTATTTCCATGCAGTACTTGGCTAATAAACTTCACAATTAAATTTTTAAGCAGCGGCATTGAAGGCCCAGTTGCAGAAAGGTGTTGTGGCAGCATATTAAAGATGGGTCACAAGACAACGCGCTGCAATGCACACTGGTGCGATTTCACCAGGAGCACTAGGTAAACGTGCACATACGTTCTTCTCAGACATCAATTAATTTTAGCGTACAAGCCCATATAGCTTCACCTGTAACTTACATGACTAGCAAAATACCTTTGGCAGCTAAGCGGGTTAACCATTGCATTTAAGCTAAATTCAAATAACGTTTTCCCAGAGTCTGACCTGCCAAGCAAGCAATCCGCTATTTCAAGGTTGGCTAGTTAGCGCTCCAGCTCTCTCCTCTCCTACCTGTGCTAACAAACCTGACTGTACAAGCACTTTCAGCGACGGTACGTTAGGACTATTTCTTTTGTCAGATTTGTTTAGCAAGCAAACAGACTCATCATGCTCTTAAATGTCAACACAGAGTAGCGAAGTAGTGAGCATCAGTTGTTGGTTCGCAGTCAAGCACCGCCATTCCCAATGGGAATGAACAAATCGATCTACATATAATCACACAGCGTTCGACCACAGCTCGTTAGCAAGCCATCTATTAGGCTAATATCCGCCTGTCTAGTCAGCTAGACCAGATACAGCAAGCATGTGAGCATTTCAATCGCTTTTTTCTGTCACACCTCCAGCTCCGGTTGAACTGTTGCTGTCCGCCAGAGGCGGTGACGTCCGCGGCTGTCTTAGCGGTTCACGATGATTGAAGAACGTTGCTTTGGCGTCTCCGTCGCCTGGTTCTGGGAGCCGCCCGCCGTCCTGCTCTCCGAGGCCGGGACTGTTAGCCTTCAACCGGTTCCGACCCGCCCCGGGCGCCCGATCAAAATTGTCTGTCATATCAGCGCGCGAACAGGGCTTATTTACCAGGCCGGTACCATTCGAATCACCACAGTAGTTATGCTGGGGAAAGAACTATTTTAACCGCACACCGTTTCTAGCCTGGAACGTCTTTCCACATAGATTTGGCCTGTCTCATTCGCTTTATTTACAAATCTTTACTGTATCGGAAACACTTGACCGCGCGATATCCTGCAACAACAACGCTTCTCTTGGCCAACAATTTCGGCGTTGAGCAACCGCTTGGCCGAATTCAGTGGTGGGAATGTCCTGGCGACTACTAGTGGGTCGGAGTGTGTGAGCAGTTGGCGTTGGCCTTATTTCCGATTTGTTCTCCCAGTGATGGTGATAACAAGTCTAATAATAACAATACTAATAGTAACCGTAAACTGCTTTTAGAATAATATGTAACCTTGTTATACGATCTAGCTATCAGAACCTTACACATAAAAGTGCGTAAAGGCTTTTCTATTTTGTCCCTCAGCTCAGCAATAGGACTACTCATGATTACGTTTGATTTAATCTTAATCGACTACAATCATTTATTAATACTGCAAGATACCAATTCATTTAGCTTTTGCGGTAATAAATCGTGCAGTTGAAATGATATGTCACAGTTCAGAATCGTTTAACCTCCTGAGTGTAATACGTAGCCTACAGGCATGCTGACATGCATTACATTACATTTCAAGCATTTAGCAGACGCTCTTATCCAGAGCGACGAACAAGTGCATCAGTTCAAGGTGCAGAAAAACACACTAGAGTGAAGTAAAGATCGTAGTAACTTTGGAATATAGAATCCAACTCCATTTGAAAATCTAGTTGATTTGTTGACCGATGTATGTGGTTCGTGCACGTTTCACGACTAAATTTCCCATTCTAATTTAAGTGCCAAACATTATTTTCCCTTGATGTAAGGCTTAATTGCATATACACATTCTTACATATTATAAATGCAAGCTGAATAATATATTATCACATAGCCTACATGATAAGGCTTAGAAAAACAACTTGACGTTGCTTAAATATAAAAACAATATGAGGTCAATAATTGCGATCTGCTTCTGAACAATGTCTTCTCACAGGCTTACCTAACAGAAACGTATGACCCAGAAAATGTGATGTGAACGTATTCGTCAAGATTTCTTCCGGGTAGCCGGCTAGCCCGACTAGTAGTACGCGTGAACGCGCCGCTCAGTCTCCTGCTAATAATTTAAGGTCAGTAATGTTAGTCAATGATCCCTCCTTGTTTTTGGCGTGTGTGTAAATATGCAAGAGAAAGCTCTTTGCTTTGGCAGTCTAAAGACGAATAACACCGTGGGGGTATAATTTGCAGCCGACTACATCGTTGTTCCGAAAAGCGGAGTTTCGGAAACGCGGCCGCGGCTTTGCGTGCCAGCCGTTCAATTCTAGCTAACAAAAACATCGAAAGTAATGGTTGCAATGGAATGTCTTGTCAAAATTGCGGTTTAATAACCCGACATTGCTGGGCTGTCTTGCTGGCTTGTAGCGTTCAGTTTTCTTGCCGGTTAACGAGCTAACGGGCTATTTTAGCGTGTGTTGCCTTTGTTGTGACTGTAGGGTTGAATGAAGTGCCCAGCTATGTAGTAAATGTGGGGTCATATTTGCTGTTGATAGAGTCCAAGCCAGATAAACAGCTTACGTTAACATTTGTGTCATCCTGGCAGATGGGAGGCAGTCAAGCAAATTACGTTACTTAATAATGGCGGGCTTTATTGTGAATGACTTTAAAATCTCCTCTCCGAAACCTAAGCTAGGCTACCAGGCTAATGCTTGCTGAAAACTAGCCAACAACAAATGCATGGTTTCTAGGGTGATTTGCAAACAATACATTCCCCTGCAGTTAAGGTGGTGCTTCGTAGTAAACTGAATAGATAACTGAATCCCAGATAGATCATTCTCCAGCAGCGCGAGCCGTTCGGGAGCGAGGCAGACTCTTCTGCTTTCTGTGTCTGCTGACGTGGTAACGCGCGTGCTTTCATTCATTTAGCTGGCCATTTTTTTAAATCCTCCGGGGTGTGCGTGAAATATGACGTTGTATAAAAATAATATGAGGACATTGCTATGTTGAGTGGCATAACCACAGGTGGCTGGTTGTAAAATTACAGTTATGAAATCACCCCGGTTCAAAGCGGTGCACGTGGGCAGCACCCCCCACCCCCAGGCATTTTTTTTGTCTAGCTGTTTTACTTTTTATTTTATTCATTCGCGTTCACACCGTCTCATGACCTCCCATTTGACGTCTTGTTTTGGCTGGCTCGCTGAGTCTGCTGTGCAGTAGAGGAAGGAGAGCACGGGCGTGGGCTGCACTTACAGGAGAGATTTGTGCAAAGACTGAACAACTGCAAGCGAAACGGCGACAGAAACAGACAAGGCGTCGGAGGCGTGAGAAAACCGCAGCTGGTTTTTATTTCTGTGCGCTGCTGACAGCTGGGAACGAGCCATCCTGCTCAGGCCAGGCAAGATAATGTGGCTTTAGGTTCAAGGCTTTAGTACTTTAATACTTCATTTAGGGCATGTTTAACTGGCCCTGAATGCTGTTATCTTGCTCTGTCTGAGGTAGAGGGAGATGCGTAGGCTATGTGGGGCACTTGCTATATCGGCGTGTTACTAAAAAAAGCCATGGCATGAATTTCAGCCATTTTTAAAGAGAAGAGCTCGCTGCCCGTGTTTGTTGTGCTCGTAAATCAATATTACGGTCTCTCTGGAACCGTTGCCGTCTGAAATGTACTTGAACGAGTCAGATTAATGACCCTGCTGCTCTGTCATTTTGGATGCATTGCCCCGAAGGTGCCTATAAACAAATTCGGCGCTAGTGTTTCAGGGTGATTTTACTCCTCGACAGTCCTTAACTGTTTGAACTGCTTACAGTGCACACTGTGTGAGCTGGATTTGGCTGGGTGGGGGTAGAAGAGAGGGAGAGGTGTGCAGAAATTGGGAGATAGTTTTACTGAAGAGGGTAATGGTTCTCCCAGTGAGTCAGAGTAGGAAAGCCCATAATGCACAGGAGAAGAAAACAGGACAGACAGCTCTGTTAAATGATTAGAGAGAAGGGTGAAGGAGTCAATCCCCTCACCCCCCCACCCCACACGTGCACACTCACACACACACACACACACACACACACACACACACACACACACACACACACACACACACAATGTCCTAGTGCCCTTGTGCATTCTTCTGTAGGTAACAGGTTTTGCCTGCAGGTTTCACCTTCGTGTGTGTGTGTGTGTGTGGGAGAGGTCAGTGGAGCTGGTGAGGGTAGGAGTCAGTGTTTAGGATACACTGAGGCATGCTGGGATAGACTCGTGCTCAGTGCTGTGTGTGTCTCTGCGTGTGTGTCTCAGTGCTCTGTTCTGTGTGTCCCTGGGTGCAGGAGGCGGATTGTTCCGGCAGCACCGCTCCATGGCGAGTCTTCTGCGTGTGGTGGCTGCCAGCTGCTCCAGCCCGGTGCTATGTGGACTGGGCTCTGGCCGGCTGCAGGCTGCCAGCGCTGCCAGGACCGCATGCCAGCGCTACTTCAGGACCCAGCAGCGCCTCGCCCGCTGCGCCAAGCCAGGTAAGACACCCCCCCCCCCCCGCCAGGTAACACGCCCCCACCTGGGGATACACACCTCCACCTGGGATACACACCTCCACCTGGGGATACACACCCCCCCCTGGGGATACACACCCCCGCCTGGGGATACACACCCCCACCTGGGGATACACACCCCCACCTGGGGATACACACCCCCACCTGGGGATACACACCCCCGCCAGGGAAGAGCGGGCACCAGTGCCCGGAGTGGCACCTGCCTGGGCAGTGTGTCAGCTGTCCTGTTGAGAAAGGCAATGCTGGAACACAACGCACAGCCGATACGTTTTATGCATATGGCAGATTTTTACGATACTGTGTAATGTTCACTGTGGCGTGTTTGACATTCTTGCTGAAGTGACTTTGTGGGGAAAGCAGGCTTTGGTCTTCCTGACTTTGCTCGTTACTTTGTTGTCTTTATTGCTGAATTTGAGCCGTGCTGTTAGGGCACGTGAGCTCTCGTTCCTGTGCAGTCTGTGTTTAGTCCTCTGCTTGTGGGCACAACAGCACGTCTGTCTTTCCCCCGGCTCGGAGTCGCACCTCAGAGTGCTTTTCCCAGGACTCTGTAGAGGACAGAACAGCGGTAGAGGACAAAGCAGTCATCTGCTGCATAACGTTTCCCTCCGCTGCCCCGGCTGCCCCCCCTCTCGCTGCCCCCCTGCTGCCCTGAGTGGTGAATGACTCCCAGCATGCACGTGTGGGGGGTTGGGGGCGGCTGGACGCGCTCGATTGGAACCCTGCCATTAAAGGCCGCTGTCCTTGTTGTGTGTGTGCGCTCTGCAGGGGTGATAAGGACAGCTGTCCGGTTCTATTTCTGGCAGATTGCCGAGTGGAAGTCATGACCAGGGGAATAGCAGGACTCTGACGCGCTGTAGGAGAGAGTATGTCAGGCCAGGAAGGGTGCTTTTTAAGGGCTGTTGATTCCTGCTTCTTCTGAAGCCTAATGTTTTCCGTCCTGGGCTGGTCTTATTGTGAGCGCTCTAGACTGAACCTGCTGTTGTCTGAAGAATCCATTTTTACTACATTCAGTACTTTACCCTTTGTCCTCTAGAATAGAACACTGAAATGTGCCGTGTTCTAGTACTAAACATCGTCCCGATCTTTTCAAAGATATCCGTCCTCAGAGCACCTGTAGGTTGTATTGAGACTGAACTGTGTTCACTGTGTAAAGTACAAAGACGCAGAGGGGAACAAGATGGCCGCCCTGCTCCTGGAGCTCAGTGTTTAGGGCCCGGCTCCTCTGGGCTGTCGGAGTGTTGTGTGACAGACACTCCAGCCCCGCCCTCATCGCCACACCAGGGTGTGAAGGAATTTTCCATGGTGGGTCTCGTGATGCCACACTGAAGTCGAGACTCTGGGTTTCTGCTGTTACCCAAACCCAACCCAGAATCTTCCCAGACCTTCTTTTACAGTGTGTCTAAGCGGCAGTAAAATTAGCTTTAGGAATCTTCTCTTCGGGTGGGTGTACATTATACGATTTTCTCACGGGTTACGATGTCGGGAGATCAGATGCCCTCTCACACTTAACGCTGTTCAGATTGTGACAGCCGGTCGGATGGACTATGAGCTCCCGACCGGGTCACATGATGTTACAGTCGACAGAAGCACAGCGGGCAAAACGTCACACACAGAGCCACCTCCTGATTGGTCAACGGGAATTGAAACACAGAATCGGCACACCTGACTAATTCGAGCTGACTGCCCAAATATTTTTGAAATGTCAGAAAACATTTGTGAGCCTGTGAACTGGAGTTTTTCTTAAGATTTGGGTCCCGAACTGAAAATGAACCAATCGGGAGCCTGCAGCTGGTGTAATGTGGGTCCGCCCTTGGGCATTTAAAAAGGGGGTCAGATTAGAGGACGTTCTCACACCCTCTGGAAAGTGGTCAGTGCTGCATCTGAGCGGGTGGAGAATCTGTTCCCTCGTGCTCACGTCTCTGTTGTCCCTATACGGAGGAGGGGCATGTTGGGGGGGTGTGTATGTATGAGTGTGTATGTGTGTGGTGTGGTGGGGTGGTGGGGTGAGCTTCCACCAAGCCTTGAAGACAGAAGACCTTAATAATGCATCCTCTTTTGCCCCAGATTCTGCCGATTGGAAGCATTAAACAGACATGCATGCACACACACACACACACGCGCACACACGCACACACACACACTTCTGTAACTGCTGCGGTGCAAACTTTAAGAGAGTTCATCTGTTTGGAGTTTCCCCTTTTCCATGCAGTACAGTGCTGTGAACCTTACAGAAGTGTTAAGTGTGGTGTTCTGCTTATAGCTGATAGAGAAGCGCTTCCCCGGTTCAGTGCTTTGAACAGGAGTCTCTGAGGTCAAAGGTCATTTTAACTGAACGCTATTTAGCTGACGTTGGCCACAATATGTGCCAGTCTTTTTATTTTTAGCTGAGACTTGTGTCTAGTAGGAAAGGTGTACGAGGTGGTTGTATTGTGTGAACTCAAGGTGCCTTAAGCAAGCAGGGATTGTGAAAACCAAGCAGACGTATTTTTCTGTGGCTACACAGCAGCGTTTCCTGAGCTCGCATAACTGTGTTTCTGCTGGAAGACAGACAGACATTGTGCTAAATTCGGATATGAGAGTGAGGCATTCTGAGCCCTGTAATAGGTTTCACTGGAAACACATGAAGCTTTGACATGGACAGCAATGCCTTTTGATTGGTTCTTCCGAGTGAATGACAGTAAATTCTAGCTCCACCCTTTCAGTGTTCAGGAAACCTCCCTCTCCCGCCACTACATACTTTGCAGTTTTGCTCGTCCCTGTTGCCTCATTACATGTTTACAAGTTCATCTTATCTTCGGGGATTTGGTTATCTGTAGACACGCATGATTACAGTTATCACAATTGGAGCTCACGCTTGATTATTCTTATCTCTGTGTTCTGGGCCAATTCAGCCATTTTGAGTGAAGAGCTGCAGCATTGCATTTATTGCTCAGTTTTACTATACAAGCCTGCTGAAGCACAGACCCTCTTGAGTGTGCCATAAACATGCCCTAAACTATTACCCAGGTTTGGCCCAGGTACACCCTAAACTCTAACCCAGGTTTGGCCCAGGTACACCCTAAACTGTGACCCAGGTTTGGCCCAGATACACCCTAAACTCTAACCCAGGTTTGGCCCAGGCACACCCTAAACTGTGACCCAGGTTTGGCCCAGGTACACCCTAAACTGTAACCCAAGTTTGGCCCCGATACACCCTAAACATTTACCCAAGTTTAGCACAGATACGCCCTCAGAGTGGGTTCTGACAGGGGATGAGAGGGGTCGGGGTAAAAAAGCACACTGCATATCTAGCACTGCATTGGCATCCACACCAGATACATTAAACACAGTTAGATTAGACAGACAGACTTCTCTTAAATGTTGAGTTCTAAGACACACCTCTGACTCTCGAGCCCTGTGTTCCCCTGCTTCCCCTGCCCCCCCCCTCCCCTCCCCAGGCATCCCGTACAAGCAGCTGACGGTGGGTGTGCCCAGAGAGGTGTTCCAGAATGAGCTGCGGGTGGCGCTGTCCCCAGCCGGGGTGGAGGCCCTCATCAAGCAGGGCTTTAACGTGGTGGTGGAGTCCGGCGCCGGGGACGCCGCCAAATTCTCCGACGACCACTACGCCCGCGCCGGGGCGACCATCAAGGGCACGGAGGACGTGCTGGCGTCGGACGTGCTGGTCAAGGTACCGGACCGAGGGGGGGCGGGGTGGGGGGTCTCAACTCTCTTAAATCAGGGCTCACCAGCCCTGTTCCTAGAGATCTTCCTGGAGGTTTTCATTTCGACCTTAAATTGGCACACTGGATTTTACTCATTAGTAGCTTAAGCAGATCTCCAGCTGCAGTGCTTTGTGAAGGTTAGAGTGAAAGCCTGCAGGATGGTAGATGTCCAGGTACAGGGATGGGCAGCCCTGCCTTTAAATGTAATAAGAAGTAAATGTCGATGTGTCATTGCTGCTTGACCTTTCTGTTGTTTTTTGATTGGCCTTTGCCTTGACCTTGCTGGTTGTTGATTGGCTCTTGCCTTGACCCTGCTGGTTTTCTGATTGGCCCTGCTCAGGTGCGTGCCCCCATATTCAACCCTGCGCTGGGGGTGCACGAGGTGGAGCTGATGAAGGAGGGGGGCACCCTGGTGAGCTTCATCTACCCGGCCCAGAACCCCGAGCTGATGGAGCAGCTGTCCCAGCGCCGGGCCACAGTGCTGGCCATGGACCAGGTGCCCCGCGTCACCATCGCCCAGGGATACGACGCCCTGAGCTCCATGGCCAACATCGCCGGGTAAGCCTACCGCCATCGCCGGGCTACCTAACAGGTTAGCCCCTGTGCTAACCTGGTACAGTTAGCTCAGGGGCTACTGCTGGTAACATGCTCTGCCGCCTCTTACTGTTAATGTTAGCACAGGGTCTACTACTGCTAACGTGCTCTAGCTCTTATGTTAGTTAGCACAGGGCTACTACTGCTAACGTGCTGTACAGACTCTTACTGTTAATGTTAGCACAGGGGCTATTGCTGCTAGCATGCTCTACAGCCTCTTATTGTTACTGTTAGCACAGGGGCTACTACTGCTAATGTGCTCTACAGACTCTTACTGTTAATGTTAGCACAGGGGCTATTGCTGCTAACATGCTGTACAGCCTCTTATTGTTACTGTTAGCCCTGGGGCTACTACTGCTAACATGCTCTGCAGCCTCTTACTGTTACCGTTAGCACAGGGCTACTGCTGCTAACATGCTCTACAGCCTCTTACTGTTACTGTTAGCACAGGGGCTACTACTGCTAACGTGCTCTACAGCCTCTTACTGTTACTGTTAGCACAGGGGCTACTACTGCTAACGTGCTCTACAGCCTCTTACTGTTATCGTTAGCACAGGGGCTACTACTGCTAGCACGCTTTATACAGCCTGATACAGTTTGTATTAGCACAGGGGGTAGAACTGCTAACGTGCTCTACAGCCTCTAACTGTTACTGTAAGCACAGTGGTTGCTATTGTTAACAGGCTTTATAGCAGGGGTGTCCAGCCTTAACCGAAAAGGGTCGGTGTGCAACATTGGATGGTTCATTGTTGGACTGGTTATTGTTCCATTGCTTAAACTGTTTCCTTAATCTTTTTCAAATTTTGGTGTGTGTTTACCCCCTGGAGAGCTAAGGGCTGTTCCCAGGAGAAATTAGTGTTTGTTTGAACTCTGACCACTGATCAGAGCAGCTCTTCAGGACCAGGACTGAGGACCACTGATGCATACAGTCACCTGTTTAAAAAAATAAAATAAACTAAGCGGATTTGTATTTTAGTCTCTTGTGCTGCAGTTGAACGGGATCTGAGATTCTCAAAAGGCTGTGCAAACCTGTTACACTAGTTCAGATCTGATTTAAAAACATATAGATATAAATATCAGGCATGTGGAAGCATTTTGGTTTAAACTCTTTCACAGAGGGGTTAAATAGATTCCAGATGAAGATGGCCACAGATATCTCTCTTGTCGTCCATTAAGCAGTCAGGGATTGTTAGGAGCAGCCTTTCCTGTACTGTCTGTTCTGGGAGTGCTCGATTATTAGGAAGATTAGGACGGATGTTGACAGGGCATCACTGGAGTCACTAACTGTGAAATACACATCCCCTCTGTTGCCTCTCGATGATGATTCCAGGCTGGGTCTTTGATGGATCGCAGGTGGCTGCCGGTAATGCCCTGTTGTGCAACGAAAAACGTTTTGCTGTTGTGGTTCAGCCTGAACCTCCCCGTGTGTAACGTATGGGAGCCTGACCTTTACTCTGTCTCTGTCCTAGAGAGATGCACAGCGGAGTATCCTGCAGCTAGAGCAGGAACTGTTTGGGCAAAATCTTTCCAGATGCTTGATGTAATCACTTAAGTTAATGTGTTTTTAAGTCACAAACTGTATATCCGATCTTATGAATTTTTATAATAGGACATTTATATACAGTTCTTTTTTCCCTATTCTTTCTTTCTCTCATCTTTCTTCCCCCTTTCCTTTGTCCGTTCTCTTTGGACAACTTAAATAAATTGTCTCAGACCAATTAGTGGTTACTGTTTGGTTTGAGGCAAAATGTAGATTTAACAGAAAATGTAATGTGAAGTTCTGACTTTGCTTTATGGGATTCCTGGCGGGAGGGGGAAACACGGCCTTGATGGCGCTCCTCTCCGAGCCAAACTGAAAATAAGCGAGAGGAACACCTGGACAGGTGATTGGCTCCCTGTTGCCGTGGTAGCGAGCGCTTGGCCTCCTCAGTGTAAATAATGGCGGTATTTGCGGCGGGTGCTGAGGGTTACCGGATGGTAGCGGCTGATTGGCTGGTGCTCTCTCTCTCTCTCTCAGCTACAAGGCCGTGCTGCTGGCTGCGAACCATTTCGGCCGATTCTTCACCGGGCAGATCACCGCCGCCGGGAAGGTGCCCCCTGCAAAGGTACGGGATGGGCGGGGCTCTCTGTGGGCGGGGCTGTCGGTTGGCCGAGCTCATTGGCTGGGCCTGTCTGTGGGAGGGGCTTTCCTTGGGTGGGGAAATGAATCTGCAGGCTGCTAGGATAACTGTACAGGCCAGTCTTAGGATAACTGTACAGCCAGGCCAGTCTTAAGATAACTGTACAGGCCAAATTATGGTTGTAAAGTATGGTATCTCTCCTGATGACAAAGTCAGACTGGCTGTTTTGGCAGGATGCTAGGACCAGCAAAAACCGATCATGGGGGTAGCTATGGTAACTGGCAGGTCTTAATCATAGCTAACTGGCTAACAGCCAAGTTCGTGAATTTTTATGTAGCTAAAAAAGTGCATTGATGTGAATAAATTACACATTTTTGTTGTGATGAGTACGTTTTACCCTTAAATGAAGCAAAAACTGCTGAAATTCTGTGAAAACTGTTAACAAATGCACTCCTGGTGTGAATGAATGACATGCATGTTGGATCAGCTGTTACCCTGCTGGGATCAGCTGTAACCTTTTACACTCAGCAAAAATGAACTCTTACAAAGCTGCAGCTGGAATTCCAGTCTGTAAAGCATGTCGTCTTTTTAATCTTTTTAAACATTCTGAATAAACTGTTGAGTTTCCATGAGGCATTTGTATGAGTGGGAAAGTGATTATTGAGAATTCTTGAGGTTTATCGTTTTTTGGAAGTTGTGTGACTATCCATGTGGTTGCATTTGTCACAGTGGTTCTGATGGTTGTTGTGGTTGTGGTTCTGATCCTCGGTGTGGTTGTTTGTGGTTCTGATGGACCCTGTGGTTGCGGTTGTGGTTCTGATCCTCGGCGTGGTTCTGGTTCTGATTGTGCCCTCTCTGTGTCTGCAGGTGCTCATCATTGGAGGGGGAGTGGCAGGTCTGGCTGCTGCAGGTACTGCCAGGGCCATGGGGGCCATCGTCAGGGGGTTCGACACAAGGTGAGTGTACCTGTGCAGGTGTGTCTGTACCTGAGCAGGTGAGTGTACTTTGGCAGGTGTGTCTGTACGTGAGCAGGTGTGTTCGTATCCTGGGCAGGTGAGGCCCAGAGCTGGTGTGTAATAATAGGGTTTTATATGCATTATAACAGATGGAAACTGTAAAATGGATCACTGCTCAGAACTGCATATCAGGCTGCACATGCTGGGGTTTTACTGACAGCGGTACACGCGAGCGCGGGTTCACGCTCGTGTCCTAGCGCTGATGGCGGCTCTGCTGTCTGACCTCCGGGTCAG
Source organism: Anguilla rostrata (assembly GCF_018555375.3). Taxonomy (NCBI): domain Eukaryota; kingdom Metazoa; phylum Chordata; class Actinopteri; order Anguilliformes; family Anguillidae; genus Anguilla; species Anguilla rostrata. The sequence continues at coordinate 927,663 of NC_057946.1, read as the reverse complement.
TCTGGGCTCAGCTGCAATCTGGCGCAGCGTCTGTGGCTGGTGATAAGTTATCATTGCGCACACAAACAGAGAGATACAGGAAGCACTTCTTGCCCTCTCCTCAGATAAGGGAGCCAGTGAGAGTTACGAGATTAAAAGACCACTTTAATCTCCCCTCCGTCCTTCTGACTGTTGCCTCAAGGTGTTAAAAATGTGGGGTTGTGGTGAGGTTTTGGTGAGCGGTATAAGCTGTGGTAGAGTGGCTGGTTTTGGTGAGCAGTGCAGAGCGGCAGGGTGTGAAGGTTTTGGTGAGCTTGTATTTAAACATCCTGCTTATAATTTTCTGTGGGTCTAATGCTGATCTGTTTTAGCAATTGAATGATGGACAAACCAGCTTTCGAAGCAGCATATTCGTCTACTGTTAAAGTTACCTGAGAAAGGTAGCAAGGTGTGTCCTTAGATCACACAGCGGCAGTCCTCTTGGGGTAAGGCACCCTTCTGTATACCTTCCTCTTCCAACCTCTCCCATAACTATTAAAAAAAAAAAAAAAAAAACATTTTTGTTCAATATCTTGTTTCTCCTACTGTATGCACAAGTAACTTTATCTGCATTTATTCAAGGACTTAGTGGACTTTATCTGTTGGTTACACGTTGTAGTCGCTCGGATAGGCGTGCAATGCCAAATGTATGTAGGTAAAGGTGGAGGATTGTCTCCTCCCCCTTGGGTGCTTCCCTAATCCGATTGGGTAATTCCTGTAATAGGATTTGTTCAGCTCCTGGGTAGGCAGTGTTTAGTATTTATTTGTAGCAGTTGGCACGGTAACCTTTGATTACCACACTGTCATGGACTGGACCCCATTTAGCCTCATAAGGCTCGTTTATTGACCGTGTGGGTTGTTTTTATTTGATGAGCAGTTGACTGCATTATCCAGCAGGTGGCAGCACCACACAAAGTATTTAACGAGCAAAAGGCAGAGAAATGGCTGCATATTGTGACTCCAGGTTGTAGATCCCTAGTGCAGTAGAGCAGTGAGGATATTAAGCAGTACTGTTGCAGTCAGAGTAGACAGTACATGTGTTGGGTTTTTGTGTATTGATGGGTCACTCTTGTGTTTCTTTCACAGTTCTTACGGGGGTAAGAGGAGTTCTGTGGTGATGTGGCACCATTAGGAGACGTAGATGCATTGTGTTTTTTTTGGGGGGGGGAGTGGTGGGGCCTCTGTGCTTTATTACGCATGGTCACGTAGATGAATGCTGAATTAGTTCATACTATTTATGATATTGTGGGTGTGCCCTGCTGAAACAGGAAGTGATGTCAGTTCCCCCAGCCGGGGGTTGTGGCCCTGCAGCTCATGGGGATTAGCGTAGCGGCTGCGTGTGGGCGTTCCGAGCGTAAAGCCGTCTCCTCTCCCCCCCCACCCCCGCAGGGCGGCCGCTCTGGAGCAGTTTAAGTCCTTGGGGGCGGAGCCTCTGGAGGTGGACGTGAAGGAGTCCGGGGAGGGCCAGGGCGGCTACGCCAAGGAGATGTCCAAGGAGTTCATCGAGGCCGAGATGAAGCTGTTCGCCAAGCAGTGTCTGGACGTGGACATCCTCATCAGCACCGCGCTCATTCCCGGTATGCCCCGTCCCCTGGTCTACATGGCCCCGCCCCCTGTTCTGCCTGGCCCCACCCTCCTCATGTTCCCTGTTCCCATCTATGCTTTACCCACACCACACCATTATTATTCAACAGAGGAATAGATAGGTGCTCAGTAGCCCAGACACACACACACACATGCACACACGCACACACACACACTCGCTCACTCAGTGGTCACTTTCCTAGGTCCTCCTAATTTAGTGCCTCCAGAAAAGCCTGAAATCTCAGCGATACTGAAGAACCCTGCCCTGGGTGACTGCATAAAAGCACTCACCTGAAGAGTAAGGGGAGCGGAACCCCACCCCGTCACCCCTGCTCAGTGGGGTTCTGTTCCCCTCACCCCTCCTCAGTGGGGTTCTGTCCCTGTCACCCCTCCTCAGTGGGGTTCTGTCCCCATCACCCCTCCTCAGTGGGGTTCTGTCCCCATCACCCCTGCTCAGTGGGGTTCCGGTTCCCATGTTTACTCTGACCTGGATTAATCAGTCGGTCACCTCACCTGGCTTCTCGGGTCAGAACCGGTTCTGATTTCCAGGTGAAAATCAAAACCTGTGGACCCTGTGGCTCTCCCGGACCAGGGTTGGTTACCCCAGTCTTTCCCAATCCCTCGTTCAGTCTCACTCTTTTTGTGGCTGTCTGTTCCCTCGCCACTGTCTTCCTGGACTCCTCCTGGTGTGTTTGTGTCTGGGTCAGTCTCTGCTGGTCTACAGTAGGTTAGGGTGTTTGTCCTGTTCCTCTCTCACACACCCATAATCTCCTCTGCTCCTTAAATGGGCTCAGTAGCCCAGTCCAATTAAGCTAGCAGACAGCTTAGCAGCTGCCCTCTGTGAACCTGACAGTACGACCAATCACAGGGCAGAGGAGTCACTCCTGCGGACCAATCACAGTGCTCCTCCTTCAGGAGGGAGTGCCGCTGTTTCGTTCTGTGATTTTGGGCTGCAGAACGTTTCCAGTGAATTTTCCCTCCTCAGGTCATCTGAAAGTGGTCATGGAGGTTTTGGAGATCGTGTTGAGCTGCACATGTGCAGTGTGCCTGACCACTGTTAACTACCCAAAATCTCACAAGTCCTTCTGGAGTGAGAGGACAGACCTGCCTGTCTCACTAATACAGAATGCAGCCACAGGACTGGTGTTGAATCTCCCCCAGCTTGCTCATGTCTCACCCCCCCCCCCCCCCCCCCTCCCGCCCCCGTCTGACCTCACCGGCTGCCAGTCTGAGGTTTAAAAGCTTAATATCAGCCTCGGGGCTGCTAATGGATCAGCTCCTCCATGACTCTGATCTCCAAACCCAACTCCCCGGCCACATCTGTCCTCTCCACAGTCTCCGGCCGCTGCGCCCCAGCGTGTCCTCCCGGCGTGGGCTGTCTCTTTGTATTGCTGATTAGAATGACGGTTTCTTAGCATGGTTAAGCTAGCGCTTTAGCGTCTCTACACCACGGTGGTCTGGGATGCAGTTCTCCTGCTGGCTCCACTGCTCCCGCCAGCCAGGTGATGCGTTCCTGTTTCTCCTGCGTCTTGAGTTACTCTGGATCACCGCTGGAGCCACTTCTGAGCGCATCTAATGGAACACGATATAATACGCTGTAATGTAATATAATATAATGTAATACAGCGTAATGTAATGTAATGTAGTGCGATGTAGAAGGGCCTTTCCATTGTCCTTCTTGGTTGGTTTTGGAGAGATGTTTCCATCCCAGTGTCCAGAGTTCTGCTGCCAAGCTGTTTAGCCCTGTGACTCCACTCGAATAACAGTGCAGATTTCCTGCGAATGTGGAGCCTTACGTCTATGCCCATCAAAACAGCGTAATTAGCCGCTACAGGAATTGTAGGGAGAGTTCATGGGTGATTTGACTAATCGTTGTTTCTGTTAGCGTGCGTGTGTGTGTGTTGCCTGAAGGGACTGATTCTTGGTGCTGTGCTCAGTCCGCTGTACGACGGACGGAATGTTGAGTAGTTGTGTGGTGAGAGCGATGTTGGGGTCTTTCTGCGAGGTGAAGAGGTTCTCCTGGCTGTTCCTCACCAGGATCGGCCAGAGCTGTGGTCTCTCATCCACACCAGCTCCCCTGGCCTTTACTGCACCCCACAGCTCGCACTCCTGAAAGCACCGGAGTTAAGCCACCAAGAGCCAGTCAGGGGCCCTGGTACTGAACACACGGGCTCTTCTGCAAGAATCAGCTTCATATGTGGACTTTAGTTATTTTTCCCTTTTTGAGGTGGAGTGCAGCCTCTCCTGTGCAGTGCGTTCAGCTCCCAGAAGATCAGATTTAAGTGTGGAAATAGACGGGGAGTGTGTGTGTGTGTGTGTGTGTGTGCGCTCCACCTGACGTGGTTGCCCTGGTGATGTGCCCTCAGGCCGAAGGGCGCCCATCCTGATCACCAAGGAGATGGTGGAGACCATGAAGGACGGCTCGGTGGTGGTGGACCTGGCAGCCGAGGCGGGGGGGAACATCGAGACCACGGTCCCCGGGGAGCTGACCGTGCACAAGGTGCGAGAAACGGGACACGGCAGGACGTCACATTACATTATCCTTACGTTACATTCCATTACATAGCATTACATTACATTCCGTTATATTCCATACCATTAACATACATTACTCACATCCATTATGTCCATACATTACATTACACCATACACATTCCATTCATTACTTATTATCACATCCTTACATACATTATACATACCATTACATAACATCACATTCCATTACATTACATCACATTCCATTATATTCCATACCATTACATACCATTACATGGCATTACATTACATTACATTGCATCATATTCCATTATATTCCATACCATTACATACCATTGCATCATATTATATTACATTATATTACATTATTACAATGCATCACATTCCTTTACTTTACATCACATTCCTTTACTTTACATCACATTCCTTTACATTACATCACATTCCATTACATAACATTGCATTCCATTATCAGGCGATCTTAACCAGAGTGACTTTTTCACATTTCTACATAGTTTTCATTATTCGTTCATACAGCTGGAGATATACTGAGGCAATGCGGCATGAGTACCTTACTCAAGGGTACCACAGCGGATCTAACCTGCAACCTTTAGGTTATTAGAAGCCCAGTTCGCTAACTGTTACACTACACTGCTGCCTAATGAGGCTTCCCGCTCAGACTGGCTGTGGTGTGTAACAGGAAAAGGATAACAAACTCTTTATTATTAATGCCAAAGACCGACATTACCCCAACTGAGTCACAATTACTTCTAATATTACATTACATTACATTATAGGCATTTAGCAGACGCTCTTATCCAGAGCGACGTACAACAAGTGCATAGGTTTCATGATGTAGAGGCGCAAAAGAAACACTAGAGTGATAGACGTAGTGCCGAATGACCACATCGATCAGGACTCCAACCTGTAGAGTAGCTGTCAGCAAGCAGAATCTACAAGTACAAACTACACTGGAATCACACCTAATCATACAAAAACAATCCTGCCGATACACTAACATAATCAATTATCTAGCTAATAAAACATAAAACTAACCCGCTGCACAGTCTTGGTTAGTTGGAGACATCGAGGCACGTCTTTGCACAGTTGCTAAAGAGTACAATGTATGAGTGCAGTGAGTGTTTAATATAAACAGAGACCCCCCCTCTGGGCCCTGGCGAGCACTGGGGGGGGCGCTGAGGATATTCTGGTTCCACAGGTTTAATCAGTTCTGTGAGGAGTGTGAACGCTGACGTCACTGCCCCCCCCCCCCCCCATAGGGTGTGACCCATGTCGGCTACACGGACCTGCCCAGCCGATTGGCCACACAGTCCAGCACGCTGTACTCCAACAACATCATCAAGCTGATCCGGGCCATCAGCCCGGACAAGGAAAACTTCCACTTCGAGGTGAAGGACGTCTTCGATTACGGCACCATGGACCACGTCATCCGCGGCTCGATCGTCATGAAGGTGAGCACCCCCCCCCCCCCACCCAGAGGAAAAAAACTGTCTGTTCACTTTGTGTGGGTGCGGACAATGAGAATCATAAGTGCTCCCCCCTCCCCGCCCCGTGGGTATGTCGGTTGCTGTATGAATGGTTGTCCTTCATGCTGATTGGCTGTGCCTTGCCGAATCCCCCCCCTCATGCTGGTATAGGGGTAGCTGTATGAATAGTTGTCCTTCATGCTGATTGGCTGTGCCTTGCCGAATCCCCCCCCCATGCTGGTATAGGGGTAGCTGTATGAATGGTTGTCCTTCATGCTGATTGGCTGTGCCTTGCCGAACAGGATGGGAAGAACATTTTTCCGGCACCGCAACCCAACAACGTCCCGGTGGCCGCGCCTCCCAAGCCCAAGAGCGTCCAGGAGCTCGAGGCCGAGAAGAAGGCCACCATTTCCCCCTTCAGAGCCACGCTGACCACCGCCGGCCTCTACTCCGGAGGTGAGTGTGAGCCAATCACTGGCCCCTATACTGGAGGGGTGTTGGTGTGAGCCAATCACTGGCCCCTATACTGGAGGGGTGTGAATATGAGCCAATCACTGGCCCCTATACTGGAGGGGTGTGTGAGCCAATCACTGGCCCCTATACTGGAGGGGTGTTGGTGTGAGCCAATCACTGGCCCCTATACTGGAGGGGTGTGAATATGAGTCAATCACTGGCCCCTATACTGGAGGGGTGGGAATGTGAGCCAGTCACTGGCCCCTATACTGGAGGGGTGTGAGTATGAGTCAGTCACTGGCCCCTATACTGGAGGGGTGGGAATGTGAGCCAGTCACTGGCCCCTATGCCAGAGGTGTTTCAGTGTGAGCCAATCACTGGTCTGCATACTGGAGGGGTGTTGGTGTGAGCCAATCACTGGCCTCTGTACTGGAGGAGAGCAAGCAAGTTGCTGAGTCTTCCCTGGTGTTGCTCTGTGGATGTTTCAGTAATAAGACTGGTTATGCCAGGCTAAATTTAGCTTAATGGAGAATTAAACCTGAAGAATAGGTAGCTAAGCAGAGCCACGTGTCCTTGTTTATGACACTTGTGTGTGGGCCTTCCTTTCCTCAAACATCCAGCCCCCGCTGTGCACAGATCGGTATGAGGGCAGAGACCAGACCGGAAGTGTGCGGTCGCGAGCGGGATGAGCTCCAGACCGGTGACAGTGCTCGGTCTCTGTGTGAATCCGGCCGTGTGTCTGGATCCTCGGGGTGGTCTGAAGCCCCCTGCGGTGATCGCACGCAAACCGGGCGGATTTTAACGCACGTCGTTAGCGTTCTGCTACCTTTCAAATCACAACATCAGACCTGTCCGCTTCCCTCCTTCTGTAGCTGCCTAACTTAAACCGCCAAGGCGTCGGTTAGAAAGGTGGGTTTTGAACCTTCTGTGAGGGGGGGGGGGAGCGCCTGTTCTGAATTTAGACCTTCAGCCCAACGTGAGCACAAATAAACACAAACAAACACAAATAAACACAGATTAGTCCTATTGGTTGGAGACGGCTGAGAGTCGGTGTAGGGGGATGGGAAGTGAGCGCTGGCTCCAGATCAAAGCCTGCGCCCCCCCCCCCCCACCCGACTCTTACCAGCGGGCAGGAATAGGGTCCCACTCAGACACAAATAAACACCCCCCTCATAAATAAACATGGAAATCCATCCTCCTCTGCGTTTAGCCCTTCAGCATTTCTTTGTTTTGCAAAAAAAGGTGCGCAACCAACAAAGATGGAGATGTTAAAGCGGTGAACCCAAAGCCTTTGGATCTGGGAAACTTTGTTTATGAAGGGAGCCCCCCCCATGCCCCCCCCCAGTCGCTCCCTGGATGCCAGGAAATGGGGAATAATGAGGTGTGGGCTGTTAAAAGCACCCCCTCCCCCACTGTGTTTTGTTGTTGTTGTTTTTCTCCCTGCACAGTCCCCTAGATGGTTCTCTTGGACAGCAGGACTGTAGATTCAGTTTTATAATTTGGATTTTTTGTGTTTTCTAGTATGGTGGGGAGGGGGTAGGCCTAGTGTTTCCATGGCATCATGTCTCTGAAAGAGAGATGTGCACACTGCTGGTCTTCAGCTCACTGAAGCTCAGTCCTGTAGCTGATGAGAGGATGATCCGGTCTGATGTGAGGGTGAACTGGTCTTACAGGAGAACCGGAACTTTCTCGAGTGTATATTAAGATCTCTGGAGATCTGACTGGCTGTGCTCTGTCCCAGGACGCTAACGCTCTGTGTTCTGTTCCAGGATGCTAACACTCTGTGTTCTGTGCTCAGTCCCAGGATGCTAACGCTCTGTGTTCTGTGCTCTGTCCCAGGATGCTAACGCTCAGTGTTCTGTGTTCTGTGCTCAGTCCCAGGATGCTAACGCTCTGTGTTCTGTGCTCTGTCCCAGGATGCTAACGCTCTGTGTTCTGTTCCAGGATGCTCACGCTCTGTGTTCTGTGCTCTGTCCCAGGATGCTATCGCTCTGTGTTCTGTGCTCTGTACCAGGATGCTAACGCTCAGTGTTCTGTGTTCTGTGCTCTGTCCCAGGACGCTAACGCTCTGTGTTCTGTCTCAGGATGCTAACGCTCTGTGTGTCTGTGCTCTGTCCCAGGATGCTAACGCTCTGTGTTCTGTGCTCTGTCCCAGGATGCTAACGCTCTGTGGTCTGTGCTCTGTCCCAGGACGCTAACGCTCTGTGTTCTGTCCCAGGATGCTAACGCTCTGTGTTCTGTGCTCTGTCCCAGGATGCTAACGCTCTGTGTGTCTGTGCTCTGTCCCAGGACTGGGGACCCTGATGAGTTTGGGGATCGTCGCTCCCAACGCGGCCTTCACGCAGATAGTGACCACGTTTGGGCTGGCGGGGATTGTGGGATACCACACAGTGTGGGGCGTCACTCCAGCCCTGCACTCCCCCCTCATGTCCGTCACCAACGCCATCTCAGGTGAGTGTACGCACGCACGCACGCACGCACGCACGCACGCACACACACACACACGCAGGCAGGCTCATACACATGCACACACACGCACGCAGGCAGGCTCATACACACGCACGCACACACACACACACGCAGGCAGGCTCATACACATGCACACACACGCACGCAGGCAGGCTCATACACACGCACACACACACACGCACGCAGGCAGGCTCATACGCACACACACACACACGCACGCAGGCAGGCTCATACGCACACACACACACACGCACGCAGGCAGGCTCATACACACGCACACACGCAGGCAGGCTCATACACACGCACACACACACACGCAGGCAGGCTCATACGCGCACACACACACGCAGGCAGGCTCATACACACGCGCACACACACACACACGCAGGCAGGCTCATACACACGCACACACACATGCAGGAAGGCTCATACACACGCACATACGCATGCTCTCTCTCACACACACACACACACGCACACGCACACACACTCTCTCACGTGTTCTGTGCGGTTCCGTGCGGTGCTGAGCGGTTCCGTGCGCTTCCGTGCGGTTCTGTGTGGTTCTGTGCGGTTCCGTGCGGTTCTGAGCGGTTCCGTGCGGTTCTGAGCGGTTCCGTGCGGTTCCGTGTGGTTCTGTGCGGTTCTGTGCGGTTCCGTGCGGTTCTGAGTGGTTCCGTGCGGTTCTGTGGTCCTCGCGGCTCGTCTCCTCCTGGCTCTGACGCGCTCTGCTCTGTAACCGGATCTTCAAAGAGGCCTGAGCGTCAGGGACAGGGGAAATACTTCAGTGATTGTCTCGCCCCCCCAACCCCCACACGGCCCCCCCACGCTCCGCATCGCGCCCCTCTCTCTCCTCAGATCCTGTTCCACGGCGGTGTCGCTGACCGGTCTGCGTGTCTGTGCGATTGCGTGTGCGTGTGAGTGTGTGTGCTTCTCTGTGCGTGTGCATGTGAGTGTGCGTGTCTGTGCGTGTGCATGTGAGTGTGCGTGTCTGTGCGTGTGCGTGTGAGTGTGCGTGTGAGTGCGTGCTTCTCTGTGCTCGCGGTGTGCGGCTGGCCATCCGTCGCTCGCGGGAAGCCACGGAGACCGGAAGTGTGCCGCTGCCTCAGAACGCCTCGCTGGCTGAATGGCGCGGCGGCAAAGGAAATTCCCCCCAAATCCCCCCCAATTCCCCCCCCCCCCCACGTTTCAGGCCCACCGGTCACATTTGTTAGCGATTAGCGCTGGAAAACGAGCCGTTATCGCAGTTCCCATGGTGCTCTGGGGCCTTCCTGTCTGGCGTGAAGGTGTCGGGACGGTGCGTCTCTGTGCCCCTGAGCGTGACCGTTTCCACAGAGAGCGCAGGTGTTCAGCAGAGTTCCTCAGAGAGGTGTTCACTCAGGAAGCCATTTTCCTGCCCTGTTGCATCTGCTTTGGGACTGATTGCAAAATAAACAATGAAATAAACACGCACACACACAATGGGCTAAACCCTCAATTCTGTTTCATAATTTATGCATGAGGATGATGAGGATGACGATGGTGGTGGTGGTGGTGATGATGGTGGTGGTGATGATGATGATTTTGATGGTGACTATAGTGGTGGTGGTGATGATGATGTGGTGATGATGATCATGATGATGATGGTGGCAGTGATGATGATGATTGTGGTGATAATGAGGATGATGGTGATGATAGTGATGATGATGGTGATAATGAGGATGAGGAGGATGATGATGATGATGGTGGCGGTGATGATGATGAGGATGATGGTGATGATAGTGATGATGATGATGATGATGGTGGCGGTGATGGTGATGGTGATGATAGTGATGGTGGTGATGCTGATGAGGATGGTGATGGTGGTGATGCTGGTGATGATGATTGTGGTGATAATGAGGATGAGGATGATGATGGTGATGATGATGATGACGGTGATGATGATGAGGATGATGGTGATGATAGTGGTGATGATGATGGTGATGATGATGATGATGGTGGTGATAGTGATGATGATGATGGTGTGCTGTTCTGTCTGTTTTCCAGGTCTGACCGCTGTGGGGGGCCTCTCTCTCATGGGGGGTGGGTACGCCCCCAGCTGCACCGCTGAGACCCTGGCAGTGCTGGCTGCTTTCATCTCCTCCGTCAACATCGCAGGTGGGGGCTCCGAATCGCCGGGGGGGGCACAGCTGTTTGGCTGTAAATGTTTGGTCACATACACGTCATCAAGCGCAACAAGGAAAGTTAAAGTCATTTGAGCTCGGAGGAAACTAAAACACGAGGCCTTTTCTCAGATTTCTCTTATTACCGTTTTGTTGTCATGACAACAAGAGCCGTTTATTGCCGTTCCTGGTCAGTTTAGCGTTTGCTTGTGTTTTAAAAGCCGGTGTTTTGATTTTTGTGGCTTTGGGTCCGAACCCACGGCCTGTAAACCTCCACCAGTAATAACGCACGCGTTCCTCCCTCTGTTCTCCAGCACTGCTCTTACCATTTTTGTCACAAGTTCTCAAAAAGAAAAGAAGTGGCTTTTCAGTTCCATTTCTGTAAAAAAATTTAAATCCCAGAATTCATGGAGTTTTTGATTCTTGAAGGAATTGACGAATTGCTGTCTCCTGCTGTTTGGCTGCGTGTACAAAGACTTGGTTTCCAGGAGGTATTTTTTATGGCGAGAAATGGGCTAAATTCCTGACGTTCTCCTAAAATACCTTCGCATTCCTGATTCAGAGAAATATTGACTTGCGCTCTTCCATCTGTCTGAAATCGGGCCTTTATTATTGGCCAGTTTTAATGATCAAAGTGCGGGTCTAAAATGACAGGAAATGCACCGGAGTTAGCTTGGAGTTACTCTAACGGAGTCCGAGCGGGTTTTATGGAATTCTGGAATGTGAAACGGTAAGCTGCTTTGGTCTGAAGCATTCTGTCTGGTTATTGTATTTGAGTTCTATTAGCAGGAGAATCTTTCCACGGGGGCATTTATTCCTGTTGTTCTGTTTTGTTTTTGCGTGCATGGTTCGTCTGTACGCTGATGGAATGCTTCAGTAGAAATTCAATCTCGGATCTTCTGCACTGGAAGCATTTCTCTGTGTGACTGAATTATGGACTTTATGGGCTTTACTGACAAAGTTGTCTAAATAACTGAGTATCTTTTGCCTCTCAGATAAGTGCTATAAACCCCAATTACTGACACAGCTCTCACTGCAGTTAATATACCGGAGATCTTTGTGGTGATCAGGTGACAGGCCCTCCTGGTCTCTCTGACGCAGGGAAGGTTAGACAGCTTTCTAAATTACATTACATGACATTACAGACGCTCTTATCCAGAATGACTTACAAAACGTTTTACGCAGCATTTACACTGCATTTATTTATGCCGCTGGATATGTACTGAGGCAGTGCAGGGTAAGTACTTTGCTCAAGGGGACAACGGCAGCTCGAAGGGATTCCCTACCTGGGAATCGAGCCTGTGACCTTCAGGGTACCAGACTAGCTCCTTACCAGTTATACTACGCTGCCGCCCCGGCCACTTCATACAGACTGGAGGAGTGACAGTGTGTAACGTTTGGGCAGAGGTGCGGTCCGGCTCCCCTGTCCTGCTGGCGGGGGTGTGGATGATCGTTCGGTGCATGGTAGCACTCTGGGAGTGCTGGTGATGGCGGTGGAGCTGGTGACGGTACCTGGTCCTGTTCTGGAAGCCCATGCTGGACCCTCCGAACCCGGCTGACCGGGGTGGGGGTGGGTCTGTCTCTCTGTCCTCAGGTGGGTTTCTGGTCACGAAGAAGATGCTGGACATGTTCAAACGCCCCACCGACCCCCCGGAGTACAACTACCTGTACCTGCTGCCGACCGGCGTGTTCGTAGGGGGCTACGCTGCTGCCCTGAACAGCGGATACAACATCGAACAGGTGAGCAGAAGCACACCTGTGCAGTAGATACACACTGTAGATGATATATATCTCCCTATCTCTCTCTGTAGATTATATATATCTCCCTCTCTCTCTCTGTAGATGATGTATGTCTCTCTCTCTCTGTAGATGATATATATCTCCCTCTCTCTCTCTGTAGATGATGTATCTCTCTCTCTCTATGTAGATGATATATATCTCCCTCTCTCTCTGTAGATGATGTATCTCTCTATCTCTATGTAGATGATGTATCTCTCTATCTCTCCGTAGATGATGTA
>NC_057946.1:905000-912500 GCF_018555375.3 Anguilla rostrata | reverse complement strand
GAGTGAATTAGGCCCTCATTAGGCCCCCGGCCCCCCCGTCATTCTCCACTCCCGGAAGCTGGAGCAGATTACCCCTCCCTCGCTGAGAAGCCTGCCTAACAGATTAGCGCTGCTTTCCTTTTTTAGATTCTTTATTTTGTTTTGTTATTTTGAGGCTTGGAAGGCACCCAAACATTAGCATTTCTGTTGAAGTGGGTTTTTTTTTTTAAAGAAGTCATTTTGAAAACCTCCCTTTGTGCGTACCGTATTTTAGCAAATAGAAAGTGTGTCACTGAACGGTTACGATACAGGGTTGTAACTACGTCTGTACGGTATATACTTTTCATTCATGCTTGCGAGGCAGTCAAATTCAAGTTGGCTGAATTAGAAAAATTAATTCATGGATATATTTTGAATTTCATTGAAAGGCTCTCCCCCCCTCCCCCCCCTCTCTCCCCCCCCCCCCCCCCCCCCCCCCGCAGGTATGCTGAGCTCCGCCCCTCTCATGCTGCCCGGCCGCCACGCCCTGAATGCCACTCTAATGGCTGCCAGTGTGGGGGGGATGATCCCCTACATGCTGGACCCCAGTTACACCACGGGGATAACCTGCCTGGGCTCCGTCTCCGCCCTCTCTGCTGTCATGGTGAGAACCCGCCCCCAGCCTGCCTGTGCCCCGCCCCCAGCCTGCCTGTGCCCCGCCCCCAGCCTGCCTGTGCCCCGCCCCCAGCCTGCCTGTGCCCCACCCCCAGCCTGCCTGTGTCCGCCCCCTGCCGCCCGGTGCCCTGCCCCCGGCCTCCCTGTGCCCCTCCCCCAGCCTGCCTGTGCCCCGCCCCCAGCCTCCATGTGCTCCGCCCCCTGCCGCCCGGTGCCCCACCCCCAGCCTGCCTGTGCCCCGCCCCTGCCTCACGGTGCCCCGCCCCCAGCCTGCCTGTGCCCTGCCCCTGCCTCACGGTGCCCCCGCCCCTGCCGCCGTGCCCCACCCCAGCCTCCCTGTGCCCCCCCCGCCTCATGTGCCCGCCCCCTGCCTCACAGTGCCCCGCCCCCAGCCTCTCTGTGCCCCGCCCTCTGCCTCACGGTGCCCTGCCCCCAGCCTCCATGTGCCCCAACGCCAAGCCTGCCCCCCACATTAATTCGTGGGGCACTGGGATATGAACATCTTCTGCATCCAGTGATCTCCTCCCCACCTGCTGAACCTCTTAATCCAGCACTGATCCTGTCTGGACTGCTGCTGCTCACTCATTGCAGAGGTCTCAGCCTACACACCTACCAGACCGCTTGTTGTGCTACCTGTGGGCATCTGGCTCCTCCCCCCTGTGTAACGGCACTTCCAGGTCACGTCTCCTGTCTGTTCCGCCACCTGGTGGTGGAATGAGCCTTTTGGAAAAAGCTGTAGTTCTATCAGTGTAAAGATGGGCTATTCTGGAACATTCTTTAATTGCAGTACTGATTTCTGTTTGGTTAGGTCAACATTACACTTATTGATGGGCCTCTGTGGCTTGTTGGTGACATGCTGATGATGTGGTGAATGTAGCTTACAGTCTGTGCGTGCAGCTGGTGTGTATGATGGCGTAAATTACTGTATCAGACTGGGGAGGTGATGAACATACAGGAAGTTCCCTCCCGCTCTCCCGCTGGCTCGTGGGTGTTGCGGTTTTCTGCGTCCGTTTGTCCGTTTGATTTTCGCTGTGCGGTCATCTCCAGACGAGCAGGCCAGGAGCGCACACGTGCGGTAGTGCAGGCCAGGAGCGCGCGCGTGCGGTAGAGCAGAGGACACGTTTCGCTGTGCGGGCCAGAGCTCTGGAGCGCGTGAGCAGCAGCCAGAGCGGCGTCCGAGAGGCAGAGGCACACGTCTCGAGCCGTTGCGTGTAGAGCAGAGGACACGGCCCGTATTTTATTCTGGCCGGTATGCGAGTGCTGGCGCGGCCGGCCGATGCGGTTTGTGCGGGTGAGCAGTTTGTGCGGGGGCAGACGCTGACACCGCTATCCGTCTCCGCTGGAAGCTGAGCTCCACCCGCGGCCCCTAACGGGCGATCCGATACCGCTGAAGCCGCTCCTTTGATCAGGCGCCTCGGTGCGTAATCTGGAGGAGCTGGGTTTCTCCCGCCCCCGTCGCCAGCGGAGTGCGATTGTGGGGACGTGATCCTGGCGTCTGAGCCTCGCGTCACATCAGAGACGAGCGAAAGGGATACCCCGCTCTGACAAACACGCCGCGCGTTAAACAGAGCCGCACAGGAACTGAGTCTGGACACGAGACGCCTGGCTTTCTTTCTGCGGATCGGATTCCTTGTTTTTAACGTGATGCAGTGCATGTTGTTCTGCGGTTTTGAAACCTCTTCACAGACCCCTGTCGGGTGGAGATTAGTGGCTTCAGTGAGCTGGCGGTGTGGTTTTGGGCACGTTTCGTGTGTTTTCGGGAGATGTAATCCTGTCACTACGTTGCTCAGGGTGACGCGTTGGAGCAGGAAGTGTGGGCTTCTGGGAGGGATTAACGGGAATCTGAGGCCAGTTGTCAACACGTCGCAGTTGAGCTGCTGAGCTCCGGTACGCTTGATGGCTGTAACGATATCTGCAATTCAGTTTTCCACAGCCCCTTCCAAAGACCCCCACAGCCCCCACCTCTCCCGCTAATACACTCTGCGTTTCTTCCCCTCTCCCTCTCGCTGCTCCTCTCCTGTTCTCCCCCCCCCCGTCCCTCCCCTCCCCGTCCCTCTCCTCCCCTCCCTCTCTGCCCCCCCCCCTCTCTGCCCCCCCCCCCCCGTCCCTCCCCTCCCCGCCCCCCTCGGGTCTGACCCTCACCGCGGCGATCGGGGGTGCAGACATGCCGGTGGTGATCACGGTGCTGAACAGCTACTCCGGCTGGGCTCTATGTGCCGAGGGCTTCCTGCTCAACAACAACCTGCTGACCATCGTGGGGGCTCTGATTGGCTCGTCCGGCGCCATCCTGTCCTACATCATGTGTGTGGTGAGCATCCGCCACCTCGACCACGCCCACCACCGCGATCGCTACCGTGACTGTGACCGCGATCACGACTGTAACCGCGGTTGTGACTGAGGCTACAAGGAGGTCTCCTGTCTAGGCAGGAAATCCAGACCTTATTTCTGAATTCTGAATTTCACACCTTAAATGTCTCGGACAGAATCAAAAGGCTTGATGCAGAGCGTATCACAATCACAAACACACGCACACACACATGCACAAACACACATGCACGCACAAGCACACATGCACACACACACATCCGCTTGCACACTTACACACACTTAGGGGCGACATAGCTCAGGAGGTAAGAGCGATTGTCTGGCAGTCGGAAGGTTGCCGGTTCAAACCCCGCCCTGGGCATGTCGAAGTGTCCTTGAGCAAGACACCTAACCCCTAACTGCTCTGGCGAATGAGAGGCATCAATTGTAAAGCGCTTTGGATAAAAGCGCTATATAAATGCAGTCCATTTACCATTTACTTGCCTGTGTGATATGCACTCACGTACAGGACGCTGATACACGTTTATTCCCTGCCCCCCTCAGAAGATTCTGCCATGTTTGGCCGGAGATCACAAACCACCCTGTTTCCCAGGATTCCAAATTTACAGTGAAGTTTATATCTTGTGATTGATTTTCAGGATTTTGTTTGACATGACATTTTATTTTCCACTTTTTTAAAACTGTCCTTCAGCTGTATGTAGTTTCTTGGTCCAGTGAGTCAATCCCTTTGCAGCATATTTCACAGTGTGGCAGAAATGTAAACCTAGTGTCGGAAATCTTGCATGCTTTTTTATCTTTGACCACTAGGAGGCACTCTTACTGTTGATTTACCGTTTAGACACTGAGGTTCTGGCAGCAATACTGAAGTCTTGGAAAATATACTTTGGAAAGGAGATCAGAGTTTGGAGCTGATAGCTCTTCAGTGAGCTGAGCGCATGTGGAAACCCCCCCCCCCCCCCCCCCCGCGGGTGTTGGACTTACTCTGTGATCCGCTTGCCCCCCCCAGGCCATGAACCGGTCTCTGGCCAACGTGATCCTGGGGGGCTACGGGACGTCCTCCACGGGGACAGGCAAGCCCATGGAGATCACCGGCACCCACACAGAGGTCAACGTGGACCAGACTGTGGAAATGATCAGGGACGCCAGCAACATCATCATCACTCCAGGTAAAGCCCTATACCATTACATTATCACCACAGGTAAAACCCCAAACCATTACATCATCACCACAGGTAAAACCCTATACCATTACACTATCACCACAGGTAAAACCCCAAACCATTACATAATCACCACAGGTAAAACCCCAAACCATTACATCATCACCCCAGGTAAAGCCCTATACCATTACATCATCACCCCAGGTAAAACCCCAAAACATTACATCATCACATGAGGTAAAACTCTAAACTTCACAACATCACCACAGGTAATATCCTAAACATTACACTGGACTCTGCTGCTCTAAACAGACTGAAAGATTTTCTCAAATTCGGTTTCTGAGACGTTTGTTTTTTTATGGGTGTTTGTTTATTGCACCTATATGATCCATCGACCGTTTCATTTCCAGAGTTGAAGTGGTAGGGAGGGGGCTGAGGCTAGTTTGTAAGGTTATCAGAAACGCGTTTTTTGATCTCCACCAGTGTGTTTGTGTGTAAAAATCACGGTGGCTAGTTGTGTCCGTAGTTCAGCATTCATACCTCTCATCGCCATAGGTCAGTGATTCTGTTTATTTGAACTGTCTAAAATGGTAAGTGGTAAATGGTAAATGGACTGCATTTATATAGCACTTTTATCCAAAGCGCTTTACAATTGATGCCTCTCATTCACCCATTCACACACACACACTCACACACCAACGGTGAAAGGCTGTCATGCAAGGTACCAATCAGCTCGTTGGGAGCAATTAGGGGTTAGGTGTCTTGCTCAGGGACGCTTCGACACGCCCAGGGCAGGGGGATCGAACCGGCAACCCTCCGACTGCCAGACAAACGCTCTTACCTTCTGAGCTATGTCGCTATCTATTTGCGTTTCACTTCCAGAGTGCCAAAGCCCGTAGTCACATTCTCCCTGGCAGTGCAATCCTGTCCAGAAAGTGGAACTTATTGGTTATTTCTGTAATATTGGAAAGGTTTATTCAGGCATTCTTTTAAAGGGAAGAGCGGGTCATTCTTTCGGTGGTTTAATGCTAAACACACAGAGTCTGCATGAGGCCTTCATTCTTCACTGGGAGGGTAGAATCCAAGGGAAATGTGTATTCAGAATGATTCTTTCTGAAATGTCTGGAATGAAGCCCTTAATGTGGAATCAGCCTTTGTTCCCTCGTTCCTCTGTGTGCATGTGCATGTGCGTGTGCGCGTGTGCGTGTGCGTGTGCGTGTGTGCGTGCGATTGCGTGTGCGTGTGTGTATGTGCGTGTGTGCGTGTGCGCGCGCGCGTGCGTGTGTGGGTGTGTGCGCGTGCGTGCATGCGTGCGTGTGTGTATATGTGTGTGTGCATGTGTGTGCGTGTGTGCGCGTGCGTGCATGCGTGCGTGTGTGTATATGTGTGTCTGATGGCCTTTGTGGTGCTGTGGGTGTCCGTGCGTGCATGCGTGCGTGTGTGTGTTGGTGTGTGCTGGTGTATGTGCGTGTGTGTGTGCGGCGCGCGTGTGTGTGTGTGGTGCGGATGCGTGCGTGTGTGATGTGTGTGCATGTGTGTGCGTGTGTGCGCGTGCGTGCATGCGTGCGTGTGTGTATATGTGTGTGTGCGTGTGCGCGTGTGCGCGTGCGTGTGTGGGTGTGTACACGTGCGTGCATGCGTGCGTGTGTGTGTATGTGTGTGTGCATGTGTGTGCGTGCGATTGCGTGTGCTGCTGCATAGACTCCCACCTTATCGGCTAGAAATTGCATTCTGTGCAAAGAAAGAAAGAAAAAAGACGCAATGTTCCCATGTTTCCTTCTTTTTAGTGGGGCTCTGGGTTATTTTATTTTTTTAATAAACTTTTTGATTATGTAATTCCTCGCTGTCCATCACTGAAGGTGTCTCTCGTTCCCCAGGTTACGGTCTTTGCGCTGCCAAGGCCCAGTACCCCATCGCTGAACTGGTGAAGATACTGGCGGAACAGGGCAAGAAAGTCCGGTAAGGTCGCAGGATGGGTCTTCTGAACGTACGCTGAGGATCAGTGTAACCTTTAAACTGTCTGACCACTGAGGATAAGCGTACGTACGCTGGATTAGTGTAACGTTTAAACTGTCTGACCACTGAGGATAAGCGTACGTATGCTGGATTAGTGTAACGTTTAAACTGTCTGACCACTGAGGATAAGCGTACGTTGGTTAGTGCGTTATGTGCATGATAGCTGTACGTGATTATAACGTTTGTCTGACCACTGAGGATATCAACGTTACGTCTACCGGGATATTGTGCTGGATTAGTGTAACGTTTAAACTGTCTGACCACTGAGGATAACTGTACGTATGCTGGATTAGTGTACTACGTGCTAGATATCATAACTGTACTGACCACTGAGGGATAATTAACTCTGACCACTGGATAAATGTAATGCTGGATTAGTGTAACGTTTCAATGCATTTCAGCCACATGTGGATCGTTTCACGCTGTTCAGGCTCTCCCTCCAAAAATGGGCTCTTCACCCCCATCTAGTTCTGGTTAGCAGCCAGCCGGTCCTGAAGGCCTGTGATAGGTTACTGAACCTGCCCAATCCCTGTGTCGGTGCAGTGCATCGTCATCGGTAACCTGAAAGTGAAATGTAATTCGTACGGGCAGTCAGACCTGTACCTGTCCCCTTCAGTGGCCCTGCCCCCGTGCAGCCTGTGTGGAGGACTCCCCCAGTTCAGAGCAGCTTGAGTGTGGAGCTGCTGCTCTCTGTCTGATCGGCTCTGTTCTTACCTGTCCAGCGTACCTGTGTGAGCAGCGGAGATCTGAGGGCGGCCCACACTGCCCTGCACAGAGCATAGAGAAACTGTTCTATCGGCCAGTGAAGAGCTCAAACAGAGAGAAACTGTTCTATTGGCCAGTGAAGAGCTCAGACAGAGAGAAACTGTTCTATTGGCCAGTAAAGAGCTCAGACAGAGAGAAACTGTTCTATCGGCCTATGAAGAGCTCAAACAGAGAGAAACTGTTCTATCGGCCTATGAAGAGCTCAAAAAGAGAGAAACTGCTCTGTTGGCCAGTGAAGAGCTTAGAGAGAAACTGTTCTATTGGCCAGTAAAGAGCTCAAACAGAGAGAAACTCCTCTGTTGGCCAGTGAAGAGCTAAGAGAGAAACTGTTTTGTTGGCTAGTGAAGAGCTAAGAGAGAAACTGTTTTGTTGGCTAGTGAAGAGCTTAGAGAAACTGTTCTATTGGCCAGTGAAGAGCTCAGACAGTTTAAGTTTATGTTTAAGTTGTGCTTTATTGACCACATGGAGTAGTTTGTCCTCTACATTTGACCCATCCTAGCCACTTAGGAGCAGTGGGCAGCCTCAGTGCAGCGCCTGAGGCCAGGGCCTTGGTCATGGGCAGTGGCAGGAGTATACCTAACCTGACCTGCATGAGACCTAC